>NW_027526361.1:138437748-138737748 GCF_048455015.1 Haemaphysalis longicornis
CACATCACTTGAACGCTCAATGCTTCTAAGTGCACGAGCGGCAGGAGTTGTGGGATACGTGGATGGACCGAAAAGCGACAATTCCGCGATAGCCACAACATACGAATGCCCAGCCGTCGGCACCGCTGCCTCGTCAGCCCCGTCGCAACGGCCGAATGCAGACTGGTACGTATGTGCCGTATTTTTATTACGGTTAATAAAAGTTCAATTTTAGTAGCAGTATCGCTTATGCCAGTTGGCCGGTGTCGTGTATGGAAAACCGTTCGCGCGAGCTCTCTGCTTCGACCAGAAAGATACGAGCGTCAATGCGCGGTGTGTACGGCATTTTTGTCTTCAAAGTCACAGCGCTTTTACGGCGACTTGACGAAGTCGGCGACGAGAGCCAGCATGTCCCAGGAGTGAGCTAACGTAAAGGTCCCTGCCGTAATCACTTCCTCAGAAATGAAGCAAGCACTCTCGTACTTCCTTTAGCTCTCTTTCTCCTCCGTTTGCAAAGTTCACAAAACGTAGTCACTTGCTTCGCCGAGGTTCGTCGTTGGGCAGCACATGAAAGGAGATCACCTCACCTTCGGGGATGTCGCACTCCCTCCACGATTTGCCCGTACTACATGGGCATTTCAAAACGTAGCAACGAAATTTCATCCTAAAGTACTCGAACAAACTGAAGTCTTCAGTGGTTGTAAACTGGAAACGAGCTCTCAACAATACCAGCAAGCCAACACCCTTCCGAAACTGCGGCGACTGTCACTATCTCATCGCTGCCTGCTGTTCCTTACCCCCCTCGTTTCTATTTTTACCTTTGCTGGTTGGCGATGTGACGGCCAACCTCCTGTGAAGGGATTACGATACCAAGCAAGGTCGCGGCTGTGCGTGCTGGGACGGTTCGTTGGCCCCGAAGACCCTGAAACCGAAAATTCGTCTGCGCGACGGTGGCGACGGCGAGATGTCGAGTTCGGCTGGCGGTAGTTTCGTACGCATTGGCGTACACGCTTTTGTGTTTATTCGGAACTTCAACCGTTTACTTCACCGTTCTTAGTGCCATAAAAGGAAAGTGCAGTATGTTTAACGGGCATATAGCTCACTATGCAAACCGGTAAGCCCTGTCTAACTTGCGTTTGCCTTTGCCAGCCTCCTCCAATCGCAGAGCATTCTCGTGTGACATCATGGCTTCTGTTGCGGGAAATGAGCTGGTGGGTAGCATGGTCATTCCCTTTTTTCTAATTATGTAGCTTATTTGAGCGAAGTTTGTGTTATAAGTGGTGTCAGTATGGTTCTAACAAGGCAATCTTTCGAATGAATCAAACTTGTGTTTTCTTTTCATGGCTCCTTTAAATTCATCCGCGCCACTCCTGTACAGCGGCCCTAACAACAAGCCGTAACTCAGAAACTCAAAAGCTCAATTTGATTACAAAGAAACACCGTGATCAACAAACCAAAAACCACTAAATCTAAAAGAATGCTTATGTCACTTGCCATCCATGCGCACGGGATTTAAAAAAAAACATTGAGGGGTCTTAGACGCTGACGTTACACCTGGGCTATGGGACCCGCTTTGCTTTGGGGGTCATGATTAATTTTAGCTCCCTGGAGATCTCTAACCTGCGATGAAATCCTGACACATGTGGGTATTCATTAGTTTCATCAATCTGAGAGGGATTCTCTATGGCCGGGAAGAAATTCGCTTTCACGTCCTTGCGCCCGGTAGCACAATGCCTAAACCAAGCAGCCACTGAGGCAGGTCTTCGTATTATGGCTATTGAAGTACTCAAACTCAGAATGACTTAGAAGAGCAGGCCACCGCCCACGCGAAAAGACACGGACAAAAGCAGAAGGACAAATAGGTCGCTGCGCTTTGCTCAACCTCTTGGATCGCAACAGAGCAGCAGTTGTTTGATCACCTTGCTTTTCTCTGTGCGTTTTTGCTTATTACACTTGTTGAATATGCATCACCAACTCACCCAGAGTTTCACGTTGCTCACCTACATGTGTGCGGTTTATCACTTCGTGTCGCAATGTGATTTTGAGCTAAAGCATATAAGCCTAACGGCACAGTCCGTCCGCGCACAGCAGTCCTGCTATGAGTGCGCTGTTCAGTGCTTTCACAAAAAGGATGCCTGCGCCATCAATGCTGCCGTATTCAAAGCTCAAATTACTGCAATGGTTCCAATGATGCTAAAGCGAACTCTGGGAACGCTCGTATTACCTTTCCTCATCTTATGTTGAAGTACACTCCAGATTTTTTTCACAATACTTGCCGAAACGACTTTATCGAATGGAAAAAAATTTCATCAAGAGTTTATCGGCCTTGGGCATACCATTTGATGGATAGGGTATTGCATAGACGATGGTTGCAAACCCATATCCGCCCTTACCTACATAGCTATGTACTTTTATTTCAATGACGCCACGAGTACACGTCTTAATTAGAGAGTATAGAATATGCTTTATCGATTTTAACTTTATGAAAGTACGATGTATTTATTACTAGGTGCGAATTCCAAAATAGTGGGCGAAAATTGGTTTTCGGTGACCGCGAAAAAACACTTTTGTTGGTGTTCTCTGCATTCAATCTTAGTCTACATTTTCAGACACGGGAGTAACCTTTCCAGATATTGGGGCAAGTTCATCATTTGATTGTAAAGTTTTTTTCTCGTATGAGACAAGAACTATCATATAATTATATTCGAATCAGGTTATCTTACAGGACAAAGGATATTCTCTCGATTCAGTGGAATACCGCGCCACGTCATTATTGTGAACCGTGCCTCTTTGACCGCAATCGATTATTCCTGAGGGATTGTCCGTGAAGATAACGCCGAATCCGGATCGACCAGAGCCTCTATTCTCTCGTGATGAGGTGCCGCACCTCCGCATTTATCAATCAGAAGTTTATTGCAGCATCAGTCCGCTATTTCTCACGAATCACGCGTGGCCTCTTGAAAAGCTTTTACTGACTTCTTATTGGTTACGCCATTTTTGACGTCACAACGTATTCAGGTATAAAAACATGAAGGTATCTTGCAAGAGGCACGGTAGACTGAGACGGAAGGAACCGGTACTCCAGGCTCCAGGTCAGTGTCTTTCATCAACAGCTTATGCCTTTCACGTGCAGCACGGGTGTCTACTTTTTCAATACTAGTACTCTACAGTGTTTTTGTTCATTTGGATATTCTGTACTGCGGCAATGTTACCACAAGTTTCGGTAATAAACTTTGAGTGCAGTGGCCACAAAACATTACTATACTTCTAGCTATTAGGTCTTCCAAATCTCTGTTTGTGTCGTTCTATTTTTTTAACAAAGTACTTGAAAAAGTAGGACTGTAACAACGCTGTCAAGTTTGCTGTCATAAGACCCGATTTGTGATAACCTAAATTTTCCTGTGAGTAAGGTTAATTTCTGCGCTGTCGTTGAAACAAATTTGAGGCTTTGTGAATTCTTACTTCTGTTTAGACTTTGCTGTAAATTGCTCTAAAAACAACTGCCTTTATTTGAATGTAACGTTGCTGCTTTTTGTTAAGATCTACATCAGTTTGTTATTTTAGCAATTACATTCATGTATAATATATTTGCAGCATAACGCCAAAGAGTTATGTATTAATTTCCTCTCGTCTTATATTCCAAGGCTCCTTCACACGCAAGATAACTTATCCCTTCGCCATGAAACATAAAATTTGCTCACAAAAATTATGCAATTTATTGCAGTATTTGCTATTTTAATCCTTCCTTAAACTTGCGAATGAGAGCTTTAAAAAACCTGATTTGAAGGTCAGCCCCTTTTTATTCATAACAGGTATTATCACAGTAACAGTACATTTTTTTTGACAGTTTGGTCACCTCGACTAATTCCGCCTTCATTGGAGATGTCCAACTTGATCCAATTCGCCTGCCTGTTCCTGGCGCTCGGTGGAGCCCTGGCCTTTCCTGATGGGGCGCCGTTCTACGCCTGTGGTCCTCTAATTAACATGCGCCCTGTTCATTCGGAGTCACACCCCCTGGATGCCAAGGACTCCGACTACCGCCTAGTGCAAGACAAGGCTGCCTTTCAACCAAACGATGTTGTCACTGGTATCCAGCTGAAATTCTATCTATTTCTAGAATTTAGTAGCCTATTCTAAAGGTCTAGATATCATAGCTGTTTCATTTAAAAAGAGTCAATGTTTACATCCTGGACCCATTCCAAACTATGACCGATGAGTTACAGCTTCGCCGGCGAAGTCAGTACTGTTGAACTGAGGTAAACGTTCTTCAGAGCAGCACAGAAGTATATTCATATATGTAAAGAGAACAGGTTACGTAGCATAATAAAGCTTGAACGATAGAGAGCAAACATGATAAACGTCAGATAAATGGAAAACCTTGCTTTCCTTATCGTAAATATATATCTAGCGACGTTGTTATTAAAATGATTATAACATATTGCTTGGACAAATATTCCCTTCTGCCTACGCCTATACAGCAAACCTAAACCTAAAGGCGAGAGATGTGAAAAAGGTATGACTAAAAGCCAGACATTTTTTGTCAATACTCGGGGAGGGGATGATACGTCTTCAAGAATGAACCGACTTTGCATTTCTCCATGGCTAAACACGCTAGGGAGGATAGTAAATGCAACACACAGAAAAATGAGAAGAAATGTAAAAAATAGTGCGAAGGAAAGTTTCACATCCACCTTAATGCAGCCCAATGGCGAGAAACTTCACAAACTCTACAATCTCTTGCTCTACCTTGGGCATTTCCCCTAAATTTGGTCGAATATACGTGTCATTTACTTCGAGTTGTCGATGAATTCCCTCTCGCGCTACAAACGACGAGCGTCCTGGTTAGCTGAGTTGGTAGAGCAACGGCTCCAGTTAAACAGCAGTGTCCCGGGTTCGAATTCTGGGCCAGTACGATTTTTTCTTCAACTGCGAAGTTTCTGAGAAAGCTGTATAGTTTTCCTTGGTAGCCGTTTGACTGCATTCAGGTAGATGTCAAACTTTCCTTCACAGAATCTTACTCCACCTTGGGGATTTCCCCTAAATTTGGTCGAGTAAAAAATACGTCTGTTTGTACCTACACCCCCCCCACACACACGTAATTTTTATTTAACTGCCGGTGTTGACCAGAGCACGGAAGCCTCTCGCAAACATCTCAGGCCACGTCTGTCGAGTGTGGCTGAGTCCTTGCTTTCCCCCAAAGTTTTCGTAGTTCATGCCACCATCATGTCCTCGGCCGAACCCTACTATGTTTACTGTGTCTATTGACAGCCACTCTGTTAAATGAATGATCCTCCTGTTGTCCCTCATGCGAATGACGTGACCTGTGCATGCCAATTTCCTTACCTTAATTCCAGCTACATTATCTTCCACCTTAGATGGGTCCCTATTCCACGCGACTGTTTTCCTCTCCCTCAGCGTGACCCCTAGCACTCTCATTTTCATCGGCGGTTAAAACAAGGTCCCCTTCACACCGAGTAGTCCGAGTAACGCAGTCTACCACCCCCAAGCACAGAAGACAAAATACTTTCACATGAATATCCGAGGGGAGGGAAAGCAGCCCAACCGGTAGCATAGTTGTCATCGCATCAGACGCGTATTCTGGAAGTCGTTGGATCGGATCCCACCCGCAGGTTATTTTATCTCCACTTTCTTTCTGTCTTTAAAACTTCTTTATCTGTTTCAAAGACCTCCCACATTCTACCTTTTGCTTTCTGGGGCATTCTTGACTGCCAACCCTTATTTCTGTCTTGATTCAACAAGCCCCTCATTTCTTATTCTGATTCGCTACAAGCATAGCGAGGGCCTCTGTTCTTGCAGTCATGGTGCCATAGGGAGCTCAAGAGGGTTCAGCGCTGGTCGACCCCTCTCGACATGTTGTAGACACTCCAGGCACGGCCCGGTGGGTAAAAGAAGGTCCCCTTCACCCCGAGTAGTCCGAGTGGCGCTGGCTACCACCCCTAAGCACAGGAAATAATAATACCTGAACATAAATACCCCAGAAAGTCGAGGGGGAAATCGCCCCGCTGGTAGCGCAGTGATCATCGCACGAGAGCGGTATTCTTTAGGTCATGGGTTCGGATCCCACCCCGCGGACAATTTTTTCTCCATTTTCTTTCTTTCTTTCTAAATTCTTTAACTGTTTCAATGACCTACTACATCCTCCTCTTTGCTTTCCGAGGTTTTATTGACTGCCAACCCTTAATTCTATATATATATATATATATATATATATATATATATAATATATATCGGGGTGCGCATTTGCAGGCGTCCGTGTTTGTGGGCGTGCCCTGGACTAGGCGACTGCGGAGCTCTGAAAAAAGAATCGGGCACACCTAACGCTGCTATTTCCGGGCGTCTCTAATCTACGTTTAAGAGTATGCATGATAATCTCTCACAAACTTCTTATACCAACAAGAATATTTTCTCCGTGCTCTGAGGTGGGAACGTAATAAAATCCGATAATTTGTAACATGTGGGGTCACATTCGAGCTTTTCTTTCTCTTCATTTGTTCTGCAGTCCAGTTGTCCACGAAAGGGCTGACCTTTAAGGGATTCATCGTGAAGGCGGTGGACCAGCATGGAAGCGAGACCGGCCACTTTTTGCCTGGTGACCTGTACCAGCCTATGACCGAGTGCTCGGGAGCCACCCACGTGAACCGGGAAGATAAGAGGCTGGTCATGATGCGCTGGCAGGCCCCGTCCAACACGTCTGGAGAAGTTCGCTTCCTGTGAGCACCTTTCTCTGCATTGCATAGCAACCATCCAAGCCAATTTCCGAGGTCAAAAAATACAGAGGAATGAAACGGACTGCCAAACCATCAAGCACGGGTAATGAAGGCAGTTACTCCGCCAAAGATCAGCAAATTTACATCATGAAGGTGGATGACCATCGTAGCGTATCATCCCACTACGTAGAGGTTAACCAGAAATAAGGTAACATTTTTTGCTGAGGGTTTGACGGTGGTGAGGAAGAAACTTGGTTACAGCTGATTTGCTTATGGGCATTGCAGTAAAGTTGGGTTTGCCACGAGGCTTTTTTGCAAACCTATACATAAAATGAATGGAACATTAGACTGCTTTTTTTATACACAAAGACCACTTCATCTTGCTTGTTATGCAGCATCAACGCAAAATTTGCGCTCTCAATGCATTCGGGGCATTTGGCGCACTCGAGCACAGTCCACCACTCTTCTCTTAAGAAAAACATGTGCATCCCGGTGAACTCTATAACCGGTTATCAGAGTCATCGATTGATACCTATTTCATAAAGAAAACGTTTTCTTCACCACAATGCCGTGAAACCTGCAATGGTATTACTTTACTTACCATTTTTGATGTCCATCCTTTCGACATCCAAAAAAATAGTTTTTTCGTGAGACGGGTTGTACAAATTTATAGTCGTATTGCAGAAGGGAGCTAAAATACAAGATGTGATGTGAATTTTCCTTTGTCCAACTGCATTCAGCTTTCGCATTTTTGTTTCGGCAGTATTGAGAATTGTTGTTTGTGCGCGCACTCATGTTTAGAAAAGTTGTAATTGGTTTCTGAGCTGCGCGAAGCAATACCGGCATTTTAATTCAATGGAAGGACACTTACTGAAATGATTGAGGCCGCATGGACGTATTTGGGAAAGAGTAAGAAGGAAGGAGGTATGGAATGCAATTTTATTTATTGTGACATAAATGCCCTTTATGATTTTGCTAATAAAGGGAAGCTGCATTTTTTATGGTAGAAAGCCCATTCTAAAAACCAAACGTGGCTGGTTCTTTCTTCAAATGAAATACCAAACTAACAAACAAGATGTTTGGCTACGGTGCTCAATTTTACTTCTTTGTTTGTTTCCTTCCCAGCGCATCTGTCGTCCACAAGTATACGCAGATCTACACTGGTCTTAAAAGCGTGGTTGCGCCGACCCCTGTGGCTCCGGAGGTATCCCTTGGATAACTCTCACGCACCGGAAATTGTTTTGCGGTAACCGCTCTGGTATAGCGCGCTGCAGTGCTAGGTATTTGGGGCACACCGAATAAAATTTGTGTTCCCTAATTTGTCTGTGTCAATTTTTAACATTAAATGGAAGACACTCGTTTTGTACTCTTCTTTTTCTTCTTTTAACAGTTAAAATTTTTCTTGCCAAAAGATCTTTTTCGAATCATATACAGTAATTCTACAGTTACCAAAAATGAACAATTCACTTGTTTGCTGGCATCGCATCACGCACATAAGAAAGCAGTTCTGTTGTAGGTAGCGTTGGCAGAGACCGGAAAAGGTTACACAATGGGAAAGGAGCTCGAAGCCTTTATTGATATCGCGAAGGATGTTATCGGGTCGAAACGCATACTGCTGCTGTTTGAGGCAGGGTCCTGTTTGAAAACATTTAATAAGGTTTTGTAGCAGTTCAATTATTAGGAAACACTATAGAAGGAACCGTTTTTTTGGAAGGTTAATTATTTTCGCAATGTATGGACTTGCACTAAAGCCTGAATCCAAAGAAGTTGAAAAAGGTCGCAATTTTTAGTTATATAAAGGCAGAGGTGCGACGTCTGGCGATTTGTTGCCAAACTGGCGACAATTGGGACTCGGATAGACGAAAATCACAGAGTTCTGGCATGGCTATTTTCTGGCTCTTTAGTGCTATGTATTTTTTTTAGATGCCCCTATTTTCACAAAGGTTTCTTAATACCTTTTTGTTGTAATCCTGACGTAGAGGCACTTTCAACAAACAAAACAAACGAATTCCAGGCAGACGACTATCATATGGCAAATTCTAGAATAGGTCTTAACAATTTAGTCATCAAACACACCATAGTACAGCGCTACTTAAGAAAAGAAACCGAAGTTTGGCATGAACATTTTAATCCTGACTTCGTACGAACAGCGTCAACGCCTTAAAGCAATGATATCCGTTTTAAGAGCAATGCTTCAGTAGTTTATGGGAGCTTGCGATGTCATGCACCGTTATACAAACTTAATTTAAGAGTCATTCAGTGCGAACTCCACACTTGACGTAGGTGGTTTCCTGTTTACGGGAATCCATATGCTGCTCTGACCGCCTTGGCGCTGGTGACCAGCTGTAGCTGATGCTCCAGGGCGGAGCTGGTCAGCAAGGTCCTCCATATCTCAATAAAGGGTAGGCTGGAGTTGGTGTAGAGAGGCTCAAGTAAAGGGGGCGGGTGTTTCGGGCTAAACCTACTCCCCTATTATGTGCTGGAGAGTGCCTAATTTTTTACAGATCCGGCAAGCTTCTTCCGATCGGTTTGGGAACACGCGGTTGAGTAGACGGGGGAGCCGAAAGGACAGTGTGTGGATTAGCCGGTATATAGCTTGTTGTTCCTTCGTGAGTTCTGCGTGTGGTGCTGGAAGCTTCCTCCTGTCGTGCCTGTGATAAGTGGTTAAGTAGGTTTTTTCGCTTCTACTGCGGACGTGGCTCGGTAAGCTAGTGCGCGGGCCTTCTGGTGGGAAAACTCGTTACCCTCAACCTCAGAATGGGCTGGTACAACACTAGTTCTTGACATATCGGTATCGTTTCCAGTCATAATTACAGATTTCCTATCCCCAGGCTTAACCCTTTCTTCCCCTAAGGACTCACCTCTTCTACAGACTTTTTGATCAATTCTGCCACCTCATACTACTGAAGTTTGCCTTCTTTGGGTTCTTAGGCATGCGAGAATCACCTTTATTGAAACCGCAGGTTGCGTGACAAGTGTAGAAATCACTGGGCCTATTGTTGATGTCATTGAGACAACGCCTTTATTAGCTGCCGCAAGGTTCCGTAGATTGTGAAGCTGCAAGGGCAGCCCGAATGAGTCTTATAGTCATTGAGAGATTTTCGTCAACTAAAATTCTTTTGGAAACTAGTTGATGTCATTCACGTGACCTGGAGGTGATTGTAATGAGCCTTCGATGTCGTGTGCCCCAGTTGAATAGATACCTCCACAGGTCTAGTCTGGCGCAGTCTCCTATGTTCAGTTACTCTAATCAAAAAGAGTCTGTCGACCGTTTGCTTTTATCCTGTCGCCGATTTTCAAGCCTCCGACGTCAGCTCGTTGATATGCCGCTTCATAGCATGGGATTTACATTATCAGTGCTGGCTCTATTATTATTTGGGGCTTCGGAAACGGGATATTGCCGCCCGGATGTTTGTTCTGCTCTTCTGCGCTTCATGCAAAATTCAAAAATAAAATTGCAAAACCTGGCTAGATCGCGATGTCCCAAATTCAGCAATAATTTCTCTTTCGTATACGCTCACCCGTAAGGACACAGGGTCAAGGGGCGGCGGAATCGCAAGCGCAATAAAAAATAATATTAAAATCCCACGCCTAAGTGGCATCGATGATCAGTTATACATAGCGTGCAAATTAAATTTTTTTGGGCAAAACTATTATATTAGGACGTGTCTATTCACCTACCAATGCTCCTCCGGAATACTTAGATTAATTATATGTTTATTTCCAGCACAATACAAACTCACGTTCAAATTCGCGATCGCGTAATTATAACAGGCGATTTTAACGTTCCCGGAATAAACTGGTACAGCCTTTCTCATGACATCAAATATTTCAAAAATGGTGAATAATTGCTACAAACCGCATTTACGTTTTCCTTAACCCAAATGGATTCCGATGCTACAAAACTTTCCAGCTGGTCTCTACTTGACCTTGTGTGTGCAAGTAGCTAGCATCCAGATTGTTCGGTAACAGTTAAGGATGGAATATCTGATCATGAGTTACTTCTTCTTGAATGTCCTATTTGGGCTTGTGATCATACTTAACGTTAACTCTACTGACACAATTGTAAAGACGCGATACGGATGTGAACGAAGATGGTGTTATTGTTGTTTGGAATGTTTATGCTCTTCCTTTAATGAGACAAATGTTGTGAATGAGCTACGGTCGAAGTTTAAGGAAATGGTCATTCATTGTGAACGCAACTACATGACTTTACCAAAAGAGCACATCAACAGGGAGTACCCGTGGATCACTCGTAATCTGATACACCCGAAACGCAAGATAAAACACTCTTAAAAACGTCGCGACAGCCATCAACTTCGAAGTCTAGTACCCAATTTTAAAGGTAAAGTTCATGCAGAAAAATAGCACTAAATATCTTTCTTATTGACTTTTTTATGCCGAAAAAACAAAACGAGTTCTGGCAATATTAATCTAAAAATAAAAGTGGCAGCACAGAGATCACAACATCTGGCATAAGCGTGACTATCATTTTACCATTGTCAATGTGATCAACTCTTTCTTTCAGTCAGTTCTAACTATGAACGCATCGCTGCCACACTTGCCACTTTGCGCGCTTCGTCACCAAATCCCCGAAATAATTTAAACGAAACTGGCATTCTTAGTATTTTGCGTAATCTAGACACAAAAAGTCATCAGGTTAGGACAAAATAGCTAACGTTTTTCTCAACAGAAACGCAATTATGGGTAGCAGACTACTTATAAGTCATATACAAAACATCGTTATTAAGCTGTGTGATACCCGATTACTGGAGCGCTGAAAGAATATTTCTGATTCCAAGTCCGGATACCCTTTAGAAATAAATAATTAAAGGTCAGTTTTCTTAATATCCACGACTTCTAAACTTCTAAAGAATATTTTATTTATGGCAAATATGAGACATCTAGAGAATAATCATTTATTTAATGCAAGTCAGCATGGATTTAGGGCTGGTTTATCCACCACAACACACTTATCTGAGGTAACGGACGATTTTCTAAATGCGGTGAATATGACGGGTCATCCTGACGCAGCGGTTTTGGTCTTTTTCAAAGCGTTTAATGTAGTTCCGCACGTTGACTTAGTAACCAAACTGCTCTTTATGGGCATTGAACGCAAGATTGTCCTTTGAATAGCATGTCACTTGTCCTCACGAAAACAATACGGGGATGTTAATGACTGCATTTCTGACAGATTGGATGGGCACTCAGGAGTTTTACAAGGTTCACTGCTAGTTCCTTCAATGTTCTTAGGCCATATAAATGATATTTATTTATTTTTTCAATCGCTTGAGAAGATCTTGCTATTTTCCGACAATTGTGTTGGTCATGCCAATGTAACTCAACACTCTGATCATGTAAGACTAAATGATGCGTTGCACTCAATTAGTGTATCATGTGAAACATGTGCCTTGAAGCTTAATACTTCGATCACGGCGGCTATTGCATTTACCAACGGAAAAGAACCCTTGCAAATGTAATATACTATAATAATGCTTATATACATGAAGCCCATCGAGTGAAGTATTTAGCTGTTACACTCGCAAGCAATAAAAGTTGGGAACACCATATAAAAAATGTTCGCAGCAACCCCCTGAAGAGCTGGCATTTCTCAAATTGAAATTGTATCGTACCTCCCCGACGGTAAAGTTAGTAGTGTACAAAGCTCTCGTCGGGCCAAAATTAGGATATCCGGATCTGATCAGGAGCCCGCACGAATAATACTTAATCAAGAAAATAGAGAGTGCAAAACGTAGCCTTGAGGTTTATATACTCAACATACTCGCGTTTTACTAGCATGTTCGTTCATCGGGACAGGGTAAAATTGAAAAAAACTAGGTCATCCCAGAACTGTATCTCGCATTATTTTTGTATATCAGCTGTGCCACGGTCAGTAAAATACCTCGTGAAAGCTGCTTAACTGAGCCCCAAATGTTCGCTGATCTTATAAACGACAAGAAAACAGTTAATGCAGCTCCTTCTTGCATTAGCTTTTCATTTAATGTGTAACGCGTAATTTTCTTTGTGTATTGCATCGTTGCATGTACATGTTTATTACCGTTATACTACTGTTGTGTATGGTGTTGCATTAATGTATGTGTATATTTTATTACTGCTATATTACTGTTGTTCTCCGAATTCCGAAGCAAAGTTTTCTGTTGATTCTAATCAAATATATGTTATGAGTACTTGTAACTAATGTTGCTGTACTATCTGCTTGGGCTACACTCTGCTTGTACCTGCTTGTACTCTGCTTGCATCTGCTTGTACTACACTCCTGCTTGTACCCGAATAGGGAGTGCAGTTTGTAAATAAACAATTAAATAAATAAATAAAACCGAAGAAGAGATAAAAGTGCGTTTCGTATGTTTCGATGCGTTCGTGTTCACGCGTCCTGTAGGCCAAAATTTCTCAGCTAATGAGGACACAGAAAACTAAACTCCTACTTTAGGAGACTTGGTGATTTAAGTAAAACTGAATTCGGTAAAAAAAAATATTAGCTGAAATAAAACGCCCAGAAATAACCTAAAAAAATCTGCAAACCTGGCTCCTAAGTGATAGTTTGGACAGTTTCTGGCATAACGGTGTAATGACAATGACGCGGCGCTAGGGGCTAAACTTTGTTGATTTTTTAAATCACTTCGGTATCGTACAAGGTCGTGTAATATTAAATTGTTCTATTGCTGTAATACTGTTTTCGTATTTTCTTCTACTTTCTCCGGTTACCATTTTTCATTCATGTTCAATAATATGTTTACTTTTATTTTCTTCTTTCACTATGAATAAATTCACACCAGTATGAAGCAGCAAGTGTAGCTTTTAGTTGGGCTAACTACATCAATATTCAATAATGTTTCACGTCTATTTTTATTTTCCAAATTAAAAAGATGCTAAGTTGTGGACACTGAACGTGAAACTGTCCGTAAATTTTAAATGCTTGCAAAACATATACAACTGAGGCTTAAAAAAAGAAACATCAGCGTTTCCGCCCAGTTGTCATACTCCTGAAGGAGTTGCGAATGATTATACTTAGTCAGACTTCGACATAACAACCTCGCTTCCACGAAGCATTAAACAAATTGTTTCTAAGAGGACACTGTTACGTATGCCCCCCAAGGTATTGCAAAAGACCATTGTTAAATAACGACCACCACCATTCGTTAGTCAATGATAACACATGAATTGATATGTAAGGAAAGGCCGGAACTCTACTCCTGAGATTGTCTTTGTTCTCAACAGGGTAGCATTAATGAGTCCCTAACATCCCTAATGATTGCGTGCAAAGAAGCGTCACCGATTAACACAAAGGGTGGGAACGCAAGCCTTGCAAAAACGTATCAGCGACTTGAGATAATGCAACTGAAACGGGTTATATTGAATTGGGTAATGCTATTATGAAGGCTTTCAATGCAATCAATTCTAAGGCGTCCGTACTAAAGGTTATGGCTCACTTCTAGCTTAGAAAATTTAGTGCCAAAGTAGGAATACATGGCAAATCAAGTTTCCAAAATGCTGTCACGGCAATAAAAGGAAACAAAGAACGAAGAATAAAAACTTCGTCAAGAGTTGGTATTGCGCAAAACTTAGTTAAAACACTTGGGGGACATATTTCGCCTGGACGCTGGGATAGGTAAACCCTCTGGGTGCACCCTACTGAGGCCATGCAGAACAGTACCCGCCGCACATATGTATGCGCTCATGAAAAGGACACGTGTGTCCATCTAACATCTGTGACTGCGTGGCGCCATAGAATCAGTCGGTGCTACCGAAATACCTGTTTACAGTGATTTTTCGCAAACTTTGTTTTTACATGGCACATTTTCATGTCGGTCGCGCCGAATTCAAAAACCCTAGTAGCGGGTGATTCGACAGCGGTATTATTATATGTGGCGTAAATGTCACTTTTCTTCTCAACAATTCTATGATACAGACACTTGTTTCTGCAAAAGCAGGGAAGCGCACAGTATCTTGCAATGTCGCAGTGTAAGACGCTCCTATTTCAAAATGTTTGTTGCTTCTGCTACCCTGCTGAGGAAGTTTTAGCAGCAGCAAAAAATATTGACTGGGCTGGTAACGATCCTAGCAAGAAGCTGAGTTCGCCTTACCATCACTAAGTCTTTGTGGTATTAGGGTGCATTTGGGTATTAAAACACTGCTATATATATCGGTGTGGGATTCTCTTACCAAAGCGTATTTTTATATATGCGGTGTTGTTTTTAATCACATTTATTTATTACGAAAATTCGTTTTACCTCTTTGGTACATGCCTTCACCCAGATGACCCAAAAGCTCGCTTGACATTTTAGTTCTTTGCCTACAATTATTTTCCACAAAGTAAATTTTTGCGCTACAATTTTGTAGCTACGATTTTTCAATGTTTTGTCGCTTTGCTGCTTTACAGTAAAGGAGTTTGTACACCTAATGGCGATTGCAACAACTAATACTGCTCATCTCCATATTTCACCTTGAGTTACATCATTTTCTTGGGTTAATGTTTGCTACTAAACTGCCCAAACGCCTTACCTCACGGACGGATGCATTCAAATAACCCCCCGCGGTGGCTCAGTGGCTAAGGCGTTGCGCTGCTGAGCACAAGGTCGCGGATTCGATTCCCGGCTGCGGCGGTCGCTTTTCTGACGGAGGCGAAAAGCGAAAATGCCCGTGTGTACGAGATTTCGGCGCACGTTAAAGATCCCCAGGTGGTCGAAATTAATCCGGAGCCCTCCACTACGGCGCGCCTCATCGCCTGCGTTGCGTCGGCGCGTTAAACCCTATAATCAATCAATCAAAATATACGATTACTCCTAAGGTCGCGGAAAATGAGGCGCTACCGAAGCAGTTTTGAATTTCTTTTCCCAGTACCCCGTCGTTTCAAAGCGACGCCCGTTTTTTTTGAGAATCCGGCTCGTGGATGTCGGATGCCGCTTTTCTCGAGCTTCAGGTGCGTCGGGGCGTCGTATCTCGACTTGTGCGTGTTTGCGGTGGGGCATAATGCGTGGTCGTTATCGTCGTCTTCTCAGCGGCAGGCTTCGTCATGTGGCGTGTGCGCAGCGGTGTCGTTTTCGTGTTCGGCAGTCACATCCGAGTTAGATGGCATGGTTGGGCTGAGGGAACGTCGTGCATCACGATGTTAGGAGCGGCCTTGCTTAGTTGGAGGGTTTTCATTTTTCCGCCATCGTGCAACTTCACCTCCAGAAGTTGGTGCTTTTAGTTTCAAGCACTGCGTTGGCTTAGGAACCGTCTACGTGTGAAGTCAGCATGTCTACGGCGGTTCGGCCACTGGTACGGGTAGGGCGTCGGGGAACGGTTGAAACGGGGTGGCCCATGGCTGGTTTGAGGTAGATACTCGTCAATCTCACGTGGTCGTTGGCCAGAGAGAGGGTGAGGTGCGTCGAAGTAGAAACCACGCAATCCGAGTCCATTGTACGGGCAACGACGATAGACGATAGACCTACCACAACCTCCCCTTTGCTTTCCGAGGTTTTCTTGACTGCCAATCCTTATTTCTGTATTATTGTCTACGAGCACCTCATTTTCCTATTCTGATTCGCTATATATATATATATATATATATATATATATATATATATATATATATATATATATATATATATATATATATATATATATATATATATATATATATATATATTTATTTATATATATATATATATATATAGCGAATCACAAAATGGGAAATGAGGGGCTCCGTGAAACTAGGACAGAAAATAAGGGTTGGCAGTCAAGAAAACCTCGGAAAGTAAAGGGGCGGTTGTGGTGGGTCATAGAAAGAGATGAAGAATTTTTTGACTCGAAAAGAAAGTGGTGAAAAGATGCCCGCCGGGTGGGATCTGAACCCACGACCTCGAGAATACCGGTCTGGTGCGATAACCACTACGCTACCGGCGGGGCTGTTTCCCTACCACATTACCGGGTGTTAATATTAACGTATTTTTGTATCTGCACTCCTATATATATATATATATATATATATATATATATATATATATATATATATATATATATATATATATATATATATATATATGCCTCCAACCTTTGCTTTTGGAATTCAATTTTATTTATTTAATTTCTCTTTTTTTTTACTCCGCGTGGTCTTGTGCCCCGTACGTCACTCTAACTTTATCTTTTCGTTTTTGAGTTTCAGGACAGGCCTGTACCAGGAATGTTGCCGTGGGTGACACGTGCCATTTCAGCTGCCGGGCCATTGCGTTTTCTTTTGTGTGTGGGTTAATGTGGTTTCCCTCCCTGTTTTTTCTCCTTTTTTATTTTTTTCTTGACCTAGTTAGTTTTCCCCCGTCTCTATCTTTTCTTTTGACCTGAGGCTTGCAGATAGTTTCTGATAAGGACCCCACCCTCACCGCCTGGTCTGCTTCCGGCGGTTCTGAGATCCTTTTCCTATACCCCGCGGCGTGTCAATAAGCACCCTCTCATCCTTTCTGTCCGAAAATTCCACGAATATCAACCACCAGCTGACTTCCGTGTGACCTACTTCGCGGCTTAAACTAGACAACCTTCTTGGCCCCTCAATCTCTCCCCCGACACACTCCGAAACCAATCAGCTTGCTCAATTTCCCTTCCATCTTTCCCTCTCCTTTCACCTGGGGTCCTACCCCTATATAAACCCTGCCTGCCAGGCGAGAGATTGCCCTGAGGAAAGCAAGTTCTCTTTGCTGAAACGTAGGCCACAATCGTGCTTTTACCTTGTTCGAAGTTTTTCTTCTCTTGTGTTCTCTACCATCTTCAAAGTTCTACTACTCCCTGGATTTCGTGTACGAAGATGACGGAGCAAGGTAAGCCCCCTCTCCTCTCCCTGGCACACATAGCTCTCATCGGTGATTGCCACTTTAAGTACATTCACGACCACTTCCCTTCCGGACAACATTCACCATACATCAGCTTTCAAAGCGGCGCCACAACCCATGACATCAGAAAACTGATTGACGCCGCCCCACGCAACATCACTCACTTCGTTCTGCACTTTGGCACTAACGACTTAAAGAACGACACCGCAGAAAGCACCATCGAGGCCATGAAAACTCTTGTTCACGATGTTCAGACCAACAGGCCCAAAGCAAAGATAACCCTGACAACAGTACTTCCCAGGATCGAAAACAAACACAAGCCAGACATACCCCAGACACACAGACTTCTAGCTCACTCACAAAGGGCAGCTAAGCTTAACGACTTCCTCATGTACCTTGGACACAACACAGGAAACTTTGACATCATCCACCACGCAAAAATTCACCATGACCCCCTAGGACACCTGGCCAAGGACGGACTACACCCTAACTTTCGAGGCGTCCGACTGATTTCCGAAAACATCAAGCACAGGCTGAGGAACACATTTAAGGTGACGCTCCCAACTTCACGTGTCAACCTCCCGTCTCCGGCCAGCACAAAACAACAGAACCAACCCAACACCCCCAACGGTAGCGAAATGCCATGTCCACCTAAGAACAGCACATGTGACGCCAGCACACAAACCGTGGACGTGGCCGCAACACCAGCTGTACAGCACGTGAGCGAACAACAACCCGACCCACCAAAGACAACACGCTCATGGTTCACGCAGACCCCAACACGCAGTATAACGCAAACAGGCACCCAAACAGGCATCGATGTGGACCTCGACCCTAGCAGCCCCCCTAAACTACTGACTCCAAGCAAAAAAGTGTCACCCCGGAGGTCTGCTCGGAACAAACACAAATGACCACCACCGAGTAGGCCGTATGCTCCAACCCCTAAATCCCGCTCTTTCCTCAAAGCTCGAAAACTAGCCGGCAAACAAACCAACTACAGATTTCATCTAAAAACGTACTCCTTGTATCTCCAAAGCAAAAAGATCCCCAAAGGCCTCCGCCTAAAAGTTAGATGTGCCCTTGGTGAGCTCCCTCCTGAACTAGCTGCCAGGTGGCAAGATATTCTGAATAATGCTTCTCTTTCCCTCCTAGAAATTCTTAGAGAGCACTGTACTAGCCAACTCAGCCTCTTCAACGACCAGATTGAAGCTCTTCCACTAACCGAGCAGGAGAAACTAGATCTCAATATTTTCATAAATCGTAAGGAAAATGATCTTAGCAATAAGCAAGCGGTTAAGTTTCAGCGTGACCAACTTCCGTCGCAAAATGCAGCATGTACTGTAAGAGATCAGCCTCTCAATAGCCGCGACTATGAAGTACTAGGTCATGTAATGTCCCCCCTCGATACAGAGATCGCTTTATTAGAACCTCCTCCCCCCGCCAATAATCCTATAGAAAAAACGAGCTCTCTCGCTACCTGCCCCAGCAACGTTATTGACATTTCCAAAACACTAACGGCCGACGAAAAAGGTATCCTAGAACGAGGTCTAACTTTCTGTCCCACAAATAACAGTGTGAATGAATACGAGTTACACAAAGATCTCACTGAATTTTCTCGGAGAATGAGACTAAGCGAGTTTTTTTCGGAGAAGCAGGACCAACCTGACATTAACGAATGCACCCTCCACCCTCCTAGCACTTGGACTCCAGATTTAGATCAATCTCCAGAATTGGATCTGTACTTAAATTCAGTATCAAGAGAAATTTTGGCCACAACTAAGCGATCAAACAAGCGCAAGAACCTAACTCCGTCGGAAGAAGTTACCCTGAATTGCCTATCAGCCAGAACCGACATAGTCATAAAGCCAGCCGACAAAGGTGGCAGTGTAGTTATTTTACCTATGGGAAAATACAAAGATGAAGCTTATAGGCAGCTCAATAACCCTTGCCACTACAAGCCCTTAGATAACGATCCGAGCCAGGAATACAGCCTAAAAATCCTTCAGACCCTCACAGATCTACGATCTAGAGAATTAATAACGACTACTGACTTAAATTTTATGAAACCGAATAATAAGCATGCAGGACGTTTTTACCTCCTCCCAAAAGTCCATAAAGTCCCCGTAGACTTATTGTTCACTGCCGACATTCCTGGCAGACCCATAGTTTCGAATAACAATACCCCAACCGAAGCACTATCTCTGTTTCTGAATCATCACCTATCCGACATTCCGGCTCTTCTTCCTTCATTCGTTCAGGACACCCCCCACTTCCTCCGCATAATAGAAGAGATAAATATGGGCGGGCTCCTACCCAGTGGAACCCTCCTTGTTACTCTTGACGTTGCTGCATTGTATACAAACATTCCGTTCACCGAAGGAATTGAAGCGATTTCAAAATCTCTATCAGTTAACCCGCACCAACATGCACCAGAAGTGTACATAACTTTGTTAAAACTAGTTCTAACTCTCAATTATTTTGAATTTGACTCTTCTTACTTTTTGCAAGTTTTTGGAACTAGCATGGGTACTCCATTCGCACCGACCTATGCCAACATTTTCATGGGGCAACTTGAAGCTACCCTATTAAGCTCTTTTCCGCATAAACCTCAGGTTTACCTCCGCTACATAGACGACATCTTTATGATTTGGGAACACGGTCGCGCGACTCTAGAAACGTTTATATCCCATCTCAATTCTTCGCATCCGACTATTAAATTCTCCTGCCAGTATTCTGAAAAAGAAGTGAACTTCCTAGATACTACCGTCATTCTAGACAACGGTAAACTTAAAACCACGCTTTTTAAAAAGCCAACAGACAGGCAGCAGTACCTAGATTATAAAAGCCATCACCCCAGACACTGCAAACAAGGGATCTTTGTAGGACAAGCCACCAGGATTAGAAGAGTATGCAGTGATGACAGTGACTACGTAGAGCACCTAGACGAACTAAAGGCCACCCTTATGAACAGGAACCACCCCGAAAGCTCGCTCGATCAGGCGTACCAACGTGTGTCTAATCTCAAAAGGGATGACGTTCTCAAGAAACAGCGGCAAAACGAAAGCGCCAGGCCACCTGCCCTAATAACTAAATTTTCAAACGCCCTCCCAAACGTAAACAATATACTGCGGAAGTACTACCCCATTTTAGCCAGTAATGACCGACTTAAAAAGACTTTCCCGGAAGCACCAAGGGTTACCTACCGGAGAAACAGGAATCTAAAAGATATTTTAGTCCATGCTAAAACAGGGCCTTCAAAGCAACCAGTCATAGCCAGCTGCTCCCGCCCCAGATGCAAGACTTGTAGGCACCTGCAAACAGACTGCGTTGTAAAAAGCACAGCCAGTAATTATGTCCACAAGATTAATTCAAGTTTTACGTGCACTTCATCCAACATTGTGTATATGTTGGAATGCTCAATGTGCCACAAACAGTATATAGGCGAAACGAGCCAACCTCTGAGCCTACGACTTAATGGTCACCGGGCAGATACTCTTAGCAAATCCTCCATAGCTGTAGCGCAGCATTTCAACCAACCAGGCCACAATTTTGATGACCTTAAGGTATATATACTTCAGTCAAATTTTAAGTCCCCTAGGGACAGGAAATACCGTGAATCCTACTTAATTCACAAATTCAACTCCATGGAACCTGCTGGAATTAATGCGTCTAAGGGCAACTTGGAATCCTTGCGATATTCACCGGGAGTACAGCATTAGGCATTTTCGTGCATATTCCTCATCCAAAGACTATGACCGTTCACTCTGCTCTGTACCTGGTCACCTAATTTCTTTTCCCTTTTTTTTTTCATTCCTTAGTGTCTAGCTTAATACTCGCCCTCATGCCTCCAACCTTTGCTTTTGGAATTAAATTTTATTTATTTATTTCTCTTTTTTTTTACTCCGCGTGGTCTTGTGCCCCGTACGTCACTCTAACTTTATCTTTTCGTTTTTGAGTTTCAGGACAGGCCTGTACCAGGAATGTTGCCGTGGGTGACACGTGCCATTTCAGCTGCCGGGCCATTGCGTTTTCTTTTGTGTGTGGGTTAATGTGGTTTCCCTCCCTGTTTTTTCTCCTTTTTTATTTTTTTCTTGACCTAGTTAGTTTTCCCCCGTCTCTATCTTTTCTTTTGACCTGAGGCTTGCAGATAGTTTCTGATAAGGACCCCACCCTCACCGCCTGGTCTGCTTCCAGCCGTTCTGAGATCCTTTTCCTATACCCCGCGGCGTGTCAATAAGCACCCTCTCATCCTTTCTGTCCGAAAATTCCATGAATATCAACCACCAGCTGACTTCCGTGTGACCTACTTCGCGGCTTAAACTAGACAACCTTCTTGGCCCCTCAATCTCTCCCCCGACACACTCCGAAACCAATCAGCTTGCTCAATTTCCCTTCCATCTTTCCCTCTCCTTTCACCTGGGGTCCTACCCCTATATAAACCCTGCCTGCCAGGCGAGAGATTGCCCTGAGGAAAGCAAGTTCTCTTTGCTGAAACGTAGGCCACAATCGTGCTTTTACCTTGTTCGAAGTTTTTCTTCTCTTGTGTTCTCTACCATCTTCAAAGTTCTACTACTCCCTATATATATATATATATATATATATATATATATATATATATATATATATATATATATATATATATATATACTTCGAACTTCGAACAAACTTCAAGCAAGCTAAAAACCACGATTGTTGCCAACGTTTCAGCAAAAAGATTTGCCTTCGTCAGGTCAAACCCTCTCCTGGCTGTCACGGTTTATAAACGGTTAGGTCACAAGTGAGAGGAGGGAAGAAGTGGAATTGAGAAAGCGGATTGGTTTTAGAGTATGCGGGCGGAGATATTGAGGGGGAAAGGTGTTTGTATATATTGAGCCGCGAAGTCGCTAATAGAGAAGTCAGCCGTGGGTTGATATTTCCGGGAAATTCTTCGAGAGAAAAGATGATAGGGGTTTGTTGCCCCACCGCGTGGACTACAGAAAGGTTCTCAGAAACGCCGGAAGCCAAACAGGCGGTTCGAGGGGTCCTTATTAAAAGCTATCTGTACGCCCCAAGGTCAAAAGAAAAGGTACAGATGGGAAAAAAACTACGTCAAAGAAAAAAGAAAGAAAGAAAGGAAAGAAAAGGAAAAGCCACACACACACAAAAAAGAAAAAGCAATAAACACAAAACTGAAATGGCACCTGTCGCCAACATCAACATTCCTGGAACAGGCCTTTCCTGTAACTCAAAAACGAAAAGATAAAGTTAGGGAGATGTACGGGACACAAGACAATGCGGAGCAAGAACGACAGAGAAGAATAAAAATAAATGCAATTCTAGACGAAAGGTTGGAGGGACGCCTGTGCGTACTTAACCGGAAGCTAAGAAAGGAAAACAAAAGGAATTAGGTGTCCGCATAAGGAGCAGAGGGAGGGGTAATATTCTTTGCATAAGGTAGAAGCAAGACAGTGCCTAATGCTGTATCCCCTGTGAGTATCGCAAGCATTCCAGGTTGCCCCTAGACGCAGTAATTCCAGCAGGTTCCGTGTAGTTGAAATTGTCAATTAAATAGCATTCTCGGTATTTTCTGTCAATAGGATAGTTAACGTTTGACTCAAGTATATACAACTTAGGGTCATCAAAATTATGGGCTGGTTGGTGTAAATGCTGCGCCACAGCTATCGAGGATTTGCTAAGAGTGTCTTCCTGTGTCCGTTAAGACGTAGGCTCATTATTTTACTCGTTTCGCCTATATACTGTTTCTGACGCTATGAGCATACTAACATATACACAATGTTGAATGATGTGCAAGTAAAACTTGAATTAATCTTGTGAACTTAATTATTGGCTGTGCTTTATATAATGCAGTCTGTCTGCAGGTGCCTGCGAGCTTGCATCTGGGACGGGTGGAGCTGGCTATGACGTTTCTTATGAAGGCCCTGTTTTAGCATGCACTAAAATATCTCTTATGTTCCTATTTCTCCGGTAGGTGACCCTTGCTGCTTCCGGGAACGTCTTTTTAAGTCGGTCGTTACTGGCAACAATGGGGTAGTATTCCCACAGAATATTGTCTACGTTATGGAAGGCGTTTCAAATTTTAGTTGCCAGGGCAGGCGGCCTGGGGCTTTCCTTTTGTCGCTGTTTGTTGAGCACGTCATCCCTTTTGAGATTAGATGCACGTTGGTACGCCTAATCGAGCGAGATTTTGATGTGGTTCCTGTTCATAAGGGTGAACTTGAGTTCGTCTAGATGCTTTACATAGTCGCTGTCATCACTGCACACTCTTCTAAGTCTGGTGGCTTGACCTGCAAAGATCCCTTGTTTGCTGTGTCGCGGGTGATGGCTTTTATATTCTAGATACCTGTCTGTTGTTTTCTAAAAAGGGTGGTTTTAAGTTTACCGTTGTCTCGAATGACGGTAGTATCCAGGAAGTTCACTTCGTTTTCAGAATGTAGGCAGGAGAATTTTTTAGTCTGATGCAAAGAATTGAGATGAGAAATACATGTTTTTAGAATCGCGCGACCGTGTTCCCAAATCATGAAGATGTCGTCTATGTAGCTGGGGTAAACTTTACGTTTATGCGGGGAAAAGTTTAACAGGGTGGCTTCAAGTTGCCCCATAAAAATTTTGGTATAGGTCAGCGCGAATGGAGTACCCATGCTGGGGACAAAAACTTGCAAGAAGTAAGACGAGTCCAATTCAATATAAATGAGAGTTAAAACTAGTTTTAAAGATGTTGTGTACACTTCTGGCGCATGTTGGTGTGGGTTCTCTGATAAAGCTTTTGAAATAGCTTCGATTTCTTCGACGAAAGGGATGTATGTATACAATGCGGCAACGTCAGGAGTAACAAGGAGGGTTCCGCTGGGTAGGCGCCCACCCTTATTTATCTCTTGTATTATGTGAAGGAAGGGGTGTGTCCTGAACGAACGAAGGAAGAAGAGCCGGAATGTCGGATAGGTAATGCTTCAGAAACAGAGAGAATGCTTTGGTTGGGGTATTGTTATTCGAAACTATGAGTCTGCCAGGAATGTCGGCAGTAAACAATGATTCTATGTGGACGTTTGGGAGGAGCTAAAAACGTCCTGCGCTCTTACTGTTCGGCATCATAAAGTTAATCAGTTGCCATTATTACTCCTATAGATCGCAGATCTGTGAGTGTATATGCTGACAGTCTTGGCGAGCCTCTTAGCTAGATTCACTGTATGGATGTCCCAGAGCATGTTTTCACGTAGAGTCACACCGAGGCTTTTTATAAACGAAACAATTTCAATACTGTTACCACCAAGAACAATCTTACGTAATGCAGCGACTGTTTCGCTGTTTGGACGAAAGAGAATTGCCCTAGTTTTTTTAAAATAATTCATAGTGAAGATGCATTGCTCCATTGAAGTAAATTCCGCAAAGCACATTTGCCTTGCCGACCCATTCAGGTAACTTACGTCACGAGAAAAACAAACTGGCATAATCCGCGTTTATAATAAATTTAGCGTTATGGTCAATGCATACAATATCATTGATATAACGGTTGAAGAGTAGCGGTCCTACTACACTCTCTTGAGGGACACCACAATTAATAGCTCTGCTGTATGATAATTCACCATGAACGACTACGTGTTGCTGTCGATTTTTAAGGTACGAATGGACGAGCTCAAGGACACCACCCAGGAATCCGTAGTATTCTAGTTTCAGGAGCAAGGTATGGTGATTTATTGAGTCAAACGCTTTCTAGAAATCAATGTAGATGCCCAGCGTGCATGATTGATTTTCGAAGTACTCCAGTATTAGTTGTTTTTCTAGTAAAAGAGCGCTTTGCGTTATTTACCTTTAACAAAGCCATATTGGCAGTCGGTTAACATTTCGTGTTTTTGTACAAAGCTAGTCATCCGATAACAGTTACACTTTTTCAGTTCAATTAGAGAAAATGGGAATTATAGATATTGGGCTTTAGTTTTAAAAAACAGATTTATCAGCCCCTTTGAATATTACTGAGACTTTAAAGACCTGTAATTTACTGGGATAAACGCTGGACATAAAAATAAAGTTGATAATCTACTGGAAAACCAGCGCGATTATATCGCAAACGAACTTTATAGGTTGGATCTGGAGATCGTCAGTGTCTAGACTCTTGCTATTTTTCATAGACTGAAGCGCCCGGGAAGCCTCTTGGCTCCTGACAGGCGTCAAGAATATGCTGTCACACGCCCTTGGACCCATTCATTTAGACATTGAGGAGAGTGACCACTATCACCAGCTGACGCCAAAAAGTCATCAAACGCGTTTGTCAGTTCATGACCACACATAAATTTGCCATTTACTATTATATCTTCAATGGAATGATGTTTCCGCAAGTACAAGAAATCGTTTAAAGGCGTCCAAACAACATCACATCGTTGCAAGTCTACAACATTGAAAAATTATCAATGCATTTCCTTTAGCGCATCTTAATAGACTGTTGGCTTTGTTTCTGTACTGCTTAATGTTTTTTAATTCTTCCATGTTATTAGTTTTAATAAAACGCTTATACATAGCATTTTGAAAATAAACCGCTGTTAGGCATTTTTTGGTTATCCATTGCTTACACCCCTTATGAGCTTGCGTTTCTGTTTTAAAAGGGAATCAGTCAAAATATGTAATTGTAAATGCCTCAATAAGTACGCTTCTCCTGCATCCAACATTTCCTATATGTTGCGCCAGTCAGCTTGAACGAGTTTCTGCCGATATTTTTCTAAAGTGGTGGGATTGATATCTTGAAATCGTATTGAAAACAAGGGTTTTCCACGTTCCGTCTTTGCACAATACTGGTTGAAGAATAGACATATAGGTAAGTGATCGCTAAGGTCAGCCGCAATAACACCGCATGACAGCAATGCCTCACTCATATTAGTTACGAATAGATGTCGTAAGGTAAACGTATTTCCTCTGCCACGTGTTGGTTGGTCTATAGGGCTAACAAAACCATTTACTTCGATAATATCAATAGGTGCATTTTGAGCGGAAGATATTTCTAATAAGTTCATATTTAGATCACCGCCAAGCACAAGTGTGAGATTGTGGCCATTATTCAAGCTGAAGTAGGCGTCAAGGAATTAAAAAAAAATTGTCGTGTTGCTATTAGGTGGCCGGTATAGCACTGAGAACACAAGTGAACTGCTTTGCAAAGAAAGTACCTCATATTCAGTAGTTACCAAAGAAAAACTCTCGAGAAATTTGCATTTAAAATTTTTCCGGGAACGCGAGTTCGATTCCTGGCCGCAGCTGCCACTTTTCTGATGGAGGCGAAAAGCAAAAACGCCCCTGTGTGCGAGATTTCGGAGCAGGTTAAATATCCCCAGATGGTCAAACCTAATCCGACGGCGCATTAAACCCAATAATCAAACAATCAATTTAATTTTTTTGGCAAGAATAAGAGTACCACCTCCACCCCTCCCGCTGCGATTTAGAAAAAAGGAACTATATCCAAGCACACTGAGTACCTCATCATGCTCATTACACCTGGTTTCAGCAACCATGATAACGTCAAATTTAAAACTGAATGTAGAAATGAATGCATGAATGTCGTCATGTTTTGTTACGAGCCGATTGGGCACAAAATTGAATAAACAAATCCGCATTGACTGGACGGTAAAATTTCTGCTCATTTCTTCTGGCGTAAAAAGGTGACCATTTTCCCATGATGCGGATGGCACCCCAACAGAAAAAGAAGAAGACGCTATTCCATCTTATTTCATCTTGTTCCATCTTATCTACGTCTGTGACGCACGAAACTCGAAGTATTCGTTCAATTCGGTTTTGCGCGCGAATATGTTGCCATCTCTAGCCCGTACAAAGCGCCATCCTTTATCCTTTTTTTTCTTGCGACTGTCAGTATCAGCTGTACCGCTGTCATAACAAAATACCTCGTGAAACATACTTAACTGGTCTCCCCATGTGGTCCGATCCTACAAACGACAACAAAACAGTTAAGCAATCATTTAGTCGTATTAACATACATCTATATTCTCTCTTCCCTCATGCAATTTCATTATGGAATAAATTGCCCGAAGAAGCAGTAATTCTAATGCAACTGCATAGTTCATTCAGCTTGTAAACAACCTTTCCTTTGACCAATAGAATTGTTTTTTTTACTGTGCCGCAATGAACGCAGCTCCTTTTTGCGATCGGTTTTCATTATATGTATAGTGCGTATTTTTCTTTACGTATTGCATCGTTGTATGTATACATGTTTATTACTGTTATATTACTGTTGTGTATTGTGTTGCATTGATGTATGCACATATTTTTACTGCAGTATTACTGTTCTGTTCCGAATTTCGAAGCAAAGTTCTCTGTTTATTTTAATCACATATGTGTTAGCGGTAGTTATAACTAATGTTGCTGCACTATGTACGTACGCACTCCTGCTTGGGCCCGAATAGTGCCTGCGAATTTGTAAATATATTACTAAATAAATAAAAGCCTAGCAATAAATAAAAGCACTTTTCGTGTGTTTCGATGTGTTCATGTTCATGCATCCAGTCAGCTAAGATTTCTCAGGCATTGCGAATACAGCAAAATAAACTCGTATTTGAGGACACTTGGTGATTGAGGTAAAACGGACTTCGGTAAAAAAAAAACCTATTCGCGGAAATTAAACCCCAAAAAAAGCCTAAAAACTCTGCAAACCTGGGTCCTAAGTGACAGATTGGACAGTTTCTTGATAACGGCGCAGTGACAGTGACGCGGCATTGGGGACCAAACTTTATTTTTTAAACCAATTTGCTATCCTACAATGTCTTCTAATCTTAAAATATTTTATTGCTGTAATACTGATTTCCTACGTTTTCCTTTCTTTTCCCAGTTACCATTTTTCATTCATGTTCGGGAATAACTTTACCTTTTTTTTTTCTTCTTTCGCTGCGACTTTATTCACACCAGTCTTAAGCAGCAATTCTAGCTTTTACTTGGGCTAACTATATCACTATTGAATATTGCTTCAAGTCTCTATTTATTCTCCAAATTAAAAAGATGTTTTGTGGTGCGACACTGAAAGTGGAACATTTCGTACAATTTAAATTCTTGCAAAACATACAACTGAGGCCTAAACAAAAGAACATCGGGATTTCCGTCAAGTTTCTACACTCCTGAAAGAGTTGCGAGTGAATATATTTAGTCACGCTTCGACATAACCTCAATTCTACAAAGCATTCAACATATTGTTACCAAGAGGGCACTTACACTTGTGTGTTCCGGAAGGTTTTGAAACCACCATTGTTAAATACGGGCACCAGTATGAGTTAGTGATAACACATGAACTGATTTGTTGGGAGAGCCCGGAACTCTACTCCTGATATCTCTGTTCTCAAGAGGGTTGCATGCATAGCGTCCCTACCTTCACGAATGATTGCGTGCAAAAAGCGGCACCGATTAACACAAAGGGCCTGAATGCGAGCCTTGCTAAAACGTTTCAGCGACTTGAGATAATGCAATGTAAGCGGGATATATTGCATTGGGTAATGTCATTATGAAGGCGTTCAATGCAATCAATTCTCTGGCGTCAATTGTAAAGGTTATGGCTCACTTCTACATTAGTAGATTTTATTGCGAAATTAAGAATACATAAGAAAACAAGTTTCCACAGTGCTGTCGTGGCGCTAAAAAGAAACGAAAAATGAATAGTAAAAGTTTCGTTACGAACGTTTATTGCGAAAAACGTAGTTAATACACTTGTGGGAGATAATACGTAACACAGGGTTACCTTTCGCCGGGACGGTAGGATACTTAAACCCGCTGTGTGCACCTTAGTGTGAAAGTGTAGAACAGTACCCGATGCACATTAGTTTGAGCTCACAAAAGAACACGTGGGTCCATCTAACATCTGTGACTAGGTGGAGCAACAGAATCAGTCGGTTCTGCCGAAGCACTTGTTTACAGGGATTTTTCGTCAACTTTGTTTTTACACTGCACTTTATTTTACGTGGGTCGCACCGAATTCAAAGGCCATAATATCGGATGATTGGACAGCTGTATTGTTATATGTTGCGTAAATGTCACTTTTCTTCTCAAAAATTCTATGATACAGTTACTTGTTTCTGCAAAAGCACAGAAGCGCATAGCGTCTTGCAATGTCGCTGTGCAAGACGCAGTTATTCCAACAAGTTTGTTGCTTCTGCGACCCTGCTGATGAAGTTTGAGCAGCAGCAAAAAATATTGAACTTGCTGGTAATGATCCCAGCAAGAAGTTGAGTTCTCCTTACCATCACTAAGGCTTTGTGGTAATAGGGTGCAGTTGGGTATTAAAACACCACTATATATATTGGTGTGGGATTCTGCCACAAAAGCGTACTTGTTTTATATTTGGTGTTCTTTTAATCACAATTGTTTATTACAAAAATTATTTTTCCCGCTTTAGTAACTGCATTCACCAAGATGACCCATAAAGCTGGCTTGACATTTTCGTTCATTGCTTTTGAATATTTTCTACAAAGTATTTTTGCGCTACAATTTTGTAGCTCTGATTTTCCAATATTTTGCCGCTTTGCTGCTTTACAGTAAAGCAGCTTGTACACCTAATAGCGATTGCAACAACTAACACTGCTCAACTGAATACTCCATCTTGAGTTACATAATTTTCTTAAGGAAATGTTTGCCACGGAACTGCGAAAACCCTTACCTCAGAGACGTTTTTATTGGTAACCTGGTTTTGCGCTTAAATATATTGAAATATATGACTACCCGTGGAAAATGAGGCGCTAAGGTCGCGAAAAATGAGGCGCTACCGAAGAAGTTTTGTATATGTTTTCCTAATCAAATAACCTGAAAAAAAATGAGTTTCAATTCCCGTTGTAAAGTGGTTGGACGGCGAAGATAGATGTATACCTAGCAAATATCGCAAAACAACTCAACCAAATAATTTACTAAAAGTCAAGAGATGCAGTGAGCGGCATCTGATAAGCAATCAAGTTCGAACAAAAATTATATAGCTCTTTCACCTATATTTACTTCTGTTCGCTTGGCCTCGCATTTTCTTTGAAGTTCTCGACTCCTCACCTGCTTTTGTTTTGCGATACCGATATCACAGCGCAAAAATACCGCAGTTAGGTCCGTTTGATATATCTATATATATATATATATATATATATATATATATATATATATATATATATATATATATATATATATATATATATATATATATATATATATATCAAAACCCGCCATCTCTACGGAGGGAATTATGATGAGAGGGGCGAAGCGCTAAAATGCTTATCGGGAAAACAGTGAAACATTCGCCCGCACATCATGTAAAGATTCGACACGTCAATCTTACCACCGCTCTGTTGACAAGCCCGTCGACGACGTCGATGTTTGTGGTTATTATGTAGGGCTTGTTTGGGACGATGAAAATCTCCATGGGTAAGCTGGCGAATTCGGTGTGTGACTATTTAGCCATCTTGGCCGTCGCCTTCTGCAGACCGTCTCATGTAGCGTACCCATGGGTACGTGGTGGTGGTGGTGGCCCGAAAAATGGCGTGTCTTCAGCTCGCAGGCGACGAACGAAAACCTCTTCTTCTTCCTCTCCTCCTTTTTGGGTAGTAACGAACGCGTTGAACGTTTTGACCTCTTCTGCCGATCTTTGGTTGGCCAATCCCTAGGGGGATCCTGCCACAATCATCAATAATGTGCCGGATACAGCAGCAACGAGGGATTGGACAGCGCCCGAGCAAGAGGAGCTTCGCCCCTAAAATGACACCATGTTTTGTGGTGTCTATGCCACTACCGTTTGAAGGTCGGTCCTGTGACACTTCTCCGCGGTGGCAAAACAAAGAAGCGAGAACATTCACGTACACTGCAACGTGGAAGGAAGTGAACGTCGTTTCGCGCTTTCTTCTATGAGGTACATGACAGTTACCTAAATGGGGAGGAAAGATTGTGGGCTGTGCTGTTGTGGTTCGCGCTGTGGTCGCGCATGCTCTTAAAGTCGAATGCTGCCCTTGTGACAAGTCCGACTACGCAGACTGCGACGGGGTCCCGCCAATACGGTAAAAAAACGAGGTGAGCAGGTGCAAAAAATGGTTTAGTCCACCCTCCAAAACTGGCAAACGCACTGTAGAGAGCCACATCAGGACTGATATCACAGAAATTATATTTAGGATTAACCAAAAAGTGATAAGTTGGTACCCCTGAGGGCAGCTGAAGTAAAATGGACAATCGAACTAGTTGGTGAACAATCATTGTTGAAAATCAAGCGCGAACTATGAGGTGTTTTACATTTCGTGCTTCGATTTCAACGAAGAGAGTTATTCCCAATATTGAAAAAGCAGAACAATTGATGTAGCATAAATACTACGAGTTTATTAACCGCCTAGTTATGTACGAAAGCGAGACGAAATAATTTTAAAAACGTTTGCAAGTCCTTGATGAGCAGCAAGTTAAAAGAGGAAAAGCTGCAGCTGGCGACATCATAAACCCAGACCCTGCTAAAAATGGAGGTGTTCTAAAAAAGCTTGCTAAAATATACTCGCAATGACTAAGGAAATCGCAGCTGTCAATAGCCTGGAAGACCTCCATATGAAGGAAGATGCCAAAGATATTTAGAATTACAGACCATCAGCCATTCCTTTTTCTATACAGGCAGTTTACCTTGGTAATAGTTAACCGCATAACCGAAAACGTAGATTTCCCACAACCGATGGAATAAGCGGGGTTAAGAACAGGATACATTAATGTATCGCATTGATGTCGTCACTCAACACTAAAAATTTGCTGAATATGATACACCCCTATACATGGTATTTAGAGACTGTTAATAAGGTATGATGCAATAGACACCAGTGCAGTGTTGGGAGTATTAAAACATTAGATAATAGGTGGGGCCTGCATAAAACTTCTGAAAAGCATAGATAAGGATTGTATGGGCAAAATAATCTTTCACAAGCAAAGCTAAAAGTTTCCTTTCCTAACGATTGTATACCAGGCCGGTACCATCGAGCCAAAACTGTTCACAGCATGCCTGGAGGTGTATTTAGGAAACCTGTTTGCGAACACCCGAAATCGCGGATACACTACCAGTATTGGTGCCATTTCAGATTTGCAGACGACATATTCTTGCTCAGCAAGTGTGCAGAACAACTACCGAAAAGGTTATGCATCTACAATAACAAACAGTGGTCCTGGGGATATATATTGTCACGAGAAGACGATGAAGAGGTCAACGCAGCGTGGCTCGGTAATCCCAGCCTACGACGACGAAGAAGATCTGTCTGTTCGCTCTGCCTGCGCGGGCTCTGGCTTGGCCGCCATGTAAATAATCTGTAAATAGATCGTTCGACTGTCTCATCGTTCATGTCGTCTGTCCTGCCGCCACGTTATATTTTGGTGGAGTGTGCGGGTCCCACCCGTGCTGGCCGCAGCTGCACACCTCATCGGCATCGTCGCAATCTTCCAGGGGACGTGAGCCACGTCGGAAGCCCCAACCCCGCCGCTACCAGCACTCGACGACGTTCCCCCCGCCCAGTATCCCCAGCCCGTGACCAGCCGATTCAGAACCGCCAAGACCCGATGACGTGACCAGACGACAATGACGTGTCCCCAGCCCAGTAGTCCGACGTGGTTCCGGATACCTTCGACGTTTCGTCGGTGCCTTGACGAGGTCGTGTCGCGGGACCAGGCATCGCCTACAGCATTATCATCCTATGTGGCGGCAAGGGTTTAATTGTACATTGTCATCTCATCTTTCGTCTTCACCACATCGCGCAATACGACGGCGTCGACCGGGACGGTCGCTTTCAACCGGGGGGCCATGTCACGAGAAGACGATGAAGAGGTCAACGCAGCGTGGCCCGATAATCCCAGCCTACGACGACGAAGAAGATATGCCTGTTCGCTCTGCCTGCGCGGGCTCTGGCTTGGCCGCCATGTAAATAATCTGTAAATAGATCGTTCGACTGTCTCATCGTTCATGTCGTCTGTTCGCGATCGTCGCCGCGATGCTCGCGCTTGTGTCCCCAACCCGTGAGAAACCGATCAAGAGCCGACAACCGACGAGATGTGACCAGCCAAGACATGTCGCCCATGCTGTGTCCCCAGCCTTGTCGTCCCGCGCGGTACCCAGCACCTCCACCAGTGTAACGGTGCAACAATTGATGAGGGCCAGCAGGAGAGAGAAAAGAGGGTGTATTTTGGGAAACTTGTGCCTGATGCCTGGTAGCAGTAGCACCAAGAACACGCGCTCACGACGGGGCACGTTCTCGTCTTCTTCGCGGCTCAGGCGGTGATGATCATGCTTGTGATTTCCATGATGAGGATGAGGATGATGGAGACACGCCAGAACGGCGCACACCGGCTCTGGACGATTGGCGTCTGCGCTCTGTTGCTGGTTACACACGTAACAATATAAACAGGAATGCATCTGAGGTAATGATACATAAACATGCTGAAATCCCGCTCTTCTGCTAAGCTAACAAAACACGTAAAAATAGAATTACCTTGGACAGGTTTTCAATGCTGATCCGAACTACAACGAAAAATACAGCCAAGAATACGATTTGGGTGGTGAACACTTGGCCAGCACTTCCAAATATTTAAAAGTTAGCTACCTCTGTTGCTGCAGAGAACAGCATACAACCGATGCGCTCGGCTGGTGATGACGTATGGATAGGAAACTTGATCGTTTACTAAGCAACTGGAAAGCAAACTTCAATGGGCTCAATGGGCTTTGAGAACGAAATATGGCAGGAGTAGCGCTTAGGACCGGACAACGAGATTCCTCGATCAGAGAACAATCTCCCGTAGAAACTATAATAGTCAATTGAGAATCAGAAAAGAACTTGGATTGGCGATGTAATAAAGCGCACTGGCAACCGGTGAACCACTACAGTAGCAAAATGAATGCCCAGAGACGCATCTAGAAGGTGAACGCCATAACCTCGATTGAGAGACGAAATAATATAATTCAGAGGAAAACAATGAACTCGCACAGCAAAGGCCACGAGCGAGTAGAGCTCATAAGATGAGCATTTCATGGTGTGGTTAACCTATATAGGTTGTTGATGATGATGATTCTCAAGACGATTCGTCGATTTAGCTTGTATTGCCCTCAAATAGCCGAAAATTGTTATATCCATAAAGCCCCAATAGCCAAAAATTGCTGCCCACAAACGTTTTTGGTATGCGCGTTTATCTCATCAAAAGAAATCGTGGATATCATGGTGTAAAAAAATATTCGCCGATTACTATTTCCGACAACTTTTTGCAACCCTAAGCTATTCACATTTCCCAAAAAGTACTTTGCCTTTCTTCAAACAGTACACTCGAAAATTGCGCTCACCCCACTGATTTCTTTTTACCTTCTGGCTTATCTTAAACACATATGCAAAGAAAGGTTTCCTTAGAAGAAAAGTTAAGCTGTACAGTCACCTGTACTTTTAACCGTAAATATTTCCCCTTAGTTCAAAACGTGAGCCCAACAAACCAAGCAAGCCATATTCCAAAACTAATTCTTTGTGACATTCATTTGCTATTTTAACAGCCTTAACAATTACTTCTCAATTGAAACCTCACAAGAAATAAACGCCCGCATTGTGCGTTTCGATACCGTCATGTCGATAAATCAGTTATTCAAAGATATTTTGGATATTGAGGATATAGCTTGAAAAATTGACTTTCAGACAGTTGGTGACCGAAGAAAAACTAAGCACCAGTTTCTGCTAGCACAATTTCGTATTGCAAAACCAGGAACCAATTTCTGCTAAAAACAACCTACGAATTTTGCGCACAATAAACACCAAAAAACTGGATTTCTAGTTATTGTTCGGGCACTTTGTCCGATACCTGCATAGTGCAGCTGTCGCGGCGCAAGAGACAAACTTTCTTAATTTTTTTAACCACTTCGGAATCCCACAAGTCCTCTACCTCGGGAATCATCTCTTGCTGTTTTGGTGTTCTAACAGCGGGGATGTTGAAATATTCCTCTGTCTGTGCGGACCGCTAACAGAAAATTATCATCATCGGCAAAGTGTCCAGAGGTCAAATGCCATGACCATAATTGTGAGGGAAAGTGACCAGGAAACATGGTGCCCAATCACAGGGGTTGGCAGCCCATGCCCCAAGGAAATAATGGGGCTAGGAGGGTCCCGGTGACTTAATCTTGGACCTGAACGCCGTGAAACCGCCAACCTAACCACTGAGCCACCCCAAAGACCCGGTGGCTACGTGGTTGTATCGGTGAGGAACGATAAGATGTACTGCCATTTGAAAGGTAATAAACGGTTCCCGTGGTCTCACTCGAAGCTTGGTCCCTGGCTTTATGAAACCGGCGTCTATCCGACTCCGCTGTTGTCGCATTCGGGGCGCTCACCATTTCCAGCAGCAAGGGTTAAGCTGTCGTACCGCTGTACTATTGTCTTTCCTGTAACTGCAGGTGGATTCCCAGTCGACAAACGAAGCCTTTTTGCGCTTTGGGGACTTCAGGGTGCCACGCAAAACCTCTAAACCTCATTCTTGAGCCCTGCGACCGCACGCTCGCTTACGCCGGTAAGCTGGCTAACCGAACATAATGCGGAAACGACAGAGTGTCCTGGTGGCGGCAGTCTCACTTGGGCGTACGCGTTGCAGACAACTTTCCTTCTCTGCTTTCACAGCTTTTGGTTGTGAAGCTTTTTGAAAATCCTTTGCAGCGAATTGAATGGCGGGCTATCGGACGGAACAGTAGCTGCTGTCGACGATGACGCCATTTTTTTTCTGAAGAGAACCTTCACGCCACCAGTGGTAATTTCCGCAACCAAACAAAACCGAAAAGTTAGAAAACTAATGTTTACTGGTGATTATATTCCGACGATTTATTGACATTGTCAATGCAAGGCTAAAAAACGAGACAGATGTTTTTGAATAGCATAGATTATGTCCATTGAATAATGTTTGTAGAACTACTTCCAACTGCGCACCGAAATGTCGTGGTTCGACCGGCCACTTCGCCCTCCCCCCCTCCCATAGCTTTCCCTCTAATGCCACAGAAACCTGTCCCCAAGGGGCACGAACGTGGGACAGGTGGCGCTGCTGATGATGCTTAGTGACCTCCCCTTTGTAACGGGGTGGCATTGCACAGCTGCCTTAGTCACAATCACCTCGCCAAAAAATACAAACAAAATAAATAAAAAAAATAATGTCAAAATAACAAGCAACTACTTTTACGAAATTTTTGAGCTAGTCTGACTTCTTTGTTCGCATGTCTTCCCAGATTGTTCTCTGCTCTTTTCCCACCAACATTCTAACCTTCTTTTACTAACCTCTACTGCTGTCCAGTTCACTTTTCCGCTAACCTTAAAGCCAAGGGCCTCCGGAAGCTGGATGGCTCCATCACTGAGGACTGGACGGATGCTTTTGCACTCCGTTACAATATGTCGCATGGTTTCTGGCTCATTTCCGCAGCCTGCGCATAGCTCTTTCTGTACCGGCTCGCGTATAAGCGTTTTTGTCCGCAAGCAACCCGCTCGGGCTTCAAAAAGCAATGCACTCCCTTTGGTATTATCCAATAATTTTTCCCTTGTGATCTCCTGCTTCCTGATCTTGTAGATATCTAAGGACTTCTTCGTATCCATCCTCTTTTTCCAGGTCGTTATTTTTGTTTCTTTCACTTCATTTTTTATTGCCTTGGTCGTTTCCCCTGCACTTCCAGGTTTCATATACTTTGTCCTAAACCTTCTGGTTCTTTTCCTCCATTGTGTGTCCACGCTTTTCATGCAAAGATACCGTAATACTTTGGCCGCCCATCTCTGATCATCCATATTTCCAAGTCGTTCTTCAAAACATATTTTGCTCTGTGCTTCTCTCACTTCGAAGGATGCCCATCCCACGTCTCCCTGCACTGCCTCGTTTTACTGTGTGCTCCTAATGCCAATCGACCTACGGCCCGCTGATTTACTTCTAGCCCTGATTGAATTTCTGATTTGACACACACTACTGCGTTTAAAAAGGTGAGTGCTGGTACCATTACTCCCTTCCAGATTCCTCTCACTACTTCATATCTGTTATATCCCCACAGTGCTCTATGCTTCATGAAAGAGGCGTTTCTTCTGCATTTCATTCTTAAATGCTCTTCATGAGTTTTTAGATACGCCTGACCTTCGTTTACCCATATGCCCAGATATTTGTATTCCGTTACCCATGGTATTGCTGCTTTTTGAACGAATACGGATTCGTTACGGGCGTTGTCGTTGAAAACTAGAACTCCCGACTTTGCTGTGGTTAACGCTAAGCCTAGTTCAGTGGCTTCTTCCCCGCAGATATCTGTGAGCTGTTGCAGACACTGTTTGCTGTCTGCTAGTAGTACTATGTCATCTGCATATATCAGTCTCGGGATATGTTGTTCCACTTCCTGTCCTTTGCGGCTATAGCATAGATTGAAACCTATTTTACTGCCTTCAAGCTTTCTTTCTAGTCTAGACATGTACAGCATGAACAGCAATAGCGACAGAGGACAACCCTGCTTTAAACCTCTATTTGTGAGTACCGGTTCCGTGCACTGTTGGTCCTCCCAGGTAATTTGCACCTCGCTCTCATTGTAAATTCCCTGCAACAGCTGTATAAAGTACTGGCCTAATCCCTCCAGCTCAAGTATGCCCCATAGAAGTTCTCTATCTACGTTGTCGTAGGCTCCAATTATATCGACAAATGCTATCCATAGTGGTCGCTCCTGAGCTATTGACACCTCTATGCATTGGGTTAAGACAAATAAATTGTCCTCTAAGCGTCTGTCTCGCCTGAAACCATTTTGTAGTTCTCCCAGTATGCTGTTCCCCTCTATCCACGCCTGTAGTTCCGCTTTTATAGCTTGCATTGCCAACCTGTATACCACTGAGGTAACTGTAATAGGCCTGTACGAATTGGCATCAGCCCTGTCTCCTTTACCTTTATATATCAGCTCCATCCTACTATTACGCCAATTGTCCGGTACTTGCTTAGTTTTTATCACTTTTTCGATTGCTCGAATCATTTGTGCCTTGCTTTTTGGACCCAGCAGGTTGACCAGCCGTATAGGAATTTCATCCGTCCCTGTTGCCGTATTAGCTGGAACATTTTCTTCGGCTTTTTTCCAGTTTAGATTCTCCAACTTTAGCTCTCTATCTGTACGCACTTCGCTTGCCCCACTCCCTGAATGCTGTAGCCCTCTCTCCGTTCTTCTGAACTTCTCTTGTATCATTGAGCGCATGTGAAAAACCGCTTCTTCCCCTTTTAGTACCTGGCCTTCGCCGTTTATGACATGACGTTGTACTTCTTCGGTCTTTTTCCTTAGTTCCTTGACATGATTCCAAAACTTTCTCGGCGCGCCTTTATCCTTTGCCCGTATATTCGAGACCCATCGCTCACTTTCTCGTTCAAGTTTTTGCTGTACAAGTTTTTGTACTTCCAGCTTCTTAAGGCGGTACCAATTCCACTTCAAAGTTATTTCCTCTGTTTGCATTCCCACTCGCTTGGCCTCCCTGTGCTCTCTCGAGGCTTGCTGTCTTTGTGTTATAGCTTCCTTGATTTCCTTGTTCCACCAGCTTCTAGATTTTTTTCTTTTTCCTTTCCAGTAGTTGCGTTCTTTCGCGTTCATTATCTTTCCTTGAATTAAACCAATCAGTTCGCTGTATTCCCAATTTTTCGTAGGTTGTCTCTCCATTTCCGTCTCTAGGCTTTCGGCAGTATTAGCCATTTGCTGATCGTTTAATTTCAAATCATTTACGACCGATTTCTGGTTTTTACCTTCCATTTTTCCAAAATTAAATCTTATCCGTTTATGGTCACTTCCTAAGCTGTGGGAACCTATTTCATATATTTCGATTAGAGTCAACCTTTCATACACTCCTTCTGAAAGGAGGCTGTAGTCTATACTGGACTGCTTTTCCCCTCGTTCCCAAGTAATTTGTGCCTCACATTTATTCTCTCTGTTTACTACAATGAGATTATGTTCTTCACACATATCTAGTAGGAGTTTGCCGTTGCGGTCTGTGTATCCGTCCAGGTCCTCAATGTGGGCATTCATGTCTTCCTTTAGAATCACTTCTCCCGATTGTCTTAACTGATCGAGGTTCCGCTTAATGCATCCTACCAATTTTTCATTCTTTTCTCTAACCTCCCTGTCATCACCTGACCACAGATAGGCGACTCCCAACAGCGTTTCTCTTCCCGCTATCGTGCCCTTAACCCACATATGTTCTTCGCAGTTTTCGTTTAATCTGTGCCAATTGGCTCCCTGTTGAATAAGCATGCCGACCCCTCCCTCCCTTCTAGTACCTACCGTACTGTTACAGACTTGCTATATATATTCATGCATTGCTGGGGGCTCTTCTAAATCTCTAAGAAAAGGTTCTGTAAAGGCATATACTTCATTTTTTTCTTTTTCTAGTTGACCGCGAACCTCTAACCATTTTTCCCGTGATCTGCAACCGTGCATGTTTATGTAGTTAATCTTAGTCGCCCCACGCTTTTTCTTTCGGTTAATTCTTTTCCGATGTTCGGGATAAGAGTCGGTCACCGGGGGCACGTCGCTTGCCTCCTCGCTTGCCTGCATTGCTACTTCATGCCCCTTTCTACGCTTTTTTGCGCCCTGTGTGCTAACTTTGGTACTTTCCTTTGCGCTGTACATTCGACTTCGATCGCAATCGCTTGTCCCTGCCGCATTTTCACTGTGCCTGTTATTTAGTCCAGCTTCCGGGATGCTCTTGGCCCCCCTAAAAAAGCTACCGCCCGCGCAGCTAGTCGCCTTCCCACCGGCTCCGCTACGCCCTCAGTGAAATGTACTTCGTCCCGAACAAACGCCCGGCCCCGGCCCGCACGGTGCACTTCCCGGTTGAGGTCAACGTTCAACAGCGCCACCCGCGGAAGAAAATCGCAAAACTGAACTGTGTATTCCCTGGCGTGTGAATGTCGAGCACGCGTGTATCTGTGTTGTTAAAAAGTGCAACCGCTCGTTACCCTGATAATATTAGTCATATGACACGCACATTTTTTGTCAGAAATTAGGTGCGGGCGACGCTTGTCATTTTATTAATTACCTAATTCATGTTATTTACTATTTATTCCATTTTATTGATTGGATTAAAATTCAAATTAATGTCACTAAGGCTGGTGAGCTATCAAATTAAAGGTTTCGATGAGGGGAATCACATGGGACAAATCAAAAGTTGCTTCCTGGTTAGAGTCAAGAGATAGTCACGTGAGTCATGGATTCGATTAAAAGTGAAAGTGATGCCACTACGGCTTGTGAGGCATCAAATTAAAGGTATCGATGAGGGGAATCATGGGGACAAATTAAAAATTGTTCCCTAGTTATACTCATGAGATAGTCACATGAGTCATAGGTTGGGTTAAAAGCCAAAGTGATGCGACTAGGGCTTGTGAGGTATCAAATTAAAGGTCTCGATGAGGGGAATCACGTGGGAGAAATTAAAAATTGCTTACTAGTCATGGTCACGAGATAGTCACGTGAGTCACAAATTGGAATAAATGTCAAAGTGGTGCCACTAGGGCCTGTGAGGTATCAAATTAAAGGTCTCGATGAGGGAAATCACGGGGGACATATTAAAAATGGCTTTCTGGTTGTAGTCACGTGAGTTACGAATTGGGTTAAAAGTCAAGGTGGTGCCACTATGTCTTGTGAAGTATCAAATTAACCGTCTCGATGACGGGAATCACGTGGGAAAAATTAAAAATTGCTTTCTGATTACAGTCACGAGATAGCCACGTGAGTCACAAAATGGGTTAAAAGTCAAAGTGGTGCTACTAGGGCTTGTGAGATATCAAATGAAAGGTCTCGGTGAGGGGAATCACGTGGGACAAATCAAAAATTGCTTTCTGGTTATAGTCACGACATAGTCACGTGAGTCATGGATTCAGTTAATTGTGAAACTGGTGCCACTAGGACTTGTGAGGTATCAAATTAAAGGTCTCGATGAGGGGAATCATGAGGGCCAAGTTAAAAATTGCTTTTGGTTATGGTCACGAGATAGTCACGTGAGTTACGAATCGGGTTAAAAGTCAAAGTGGTGCCACTAGGGTTCAGGAGGTATCAAATTAAAGGTCTAGATGAGGGGAATCACAGGGGACAATAAAAAATTGCTTTCTCGTTACAGTCACGAGATAGCACGTGAGTCACGAATTGGGTTAAAAGTCAAAGTGGTGACACTATGTCTTGTGAGGTCTCAAATTAAAGGTGTCGATGAGGGGAATCACGTGGGACAAATTAAAAATTGCTTTCTGGTCATAGTCACGAAATAGTCATGTGAGTCACGAATTGTGTTAAAAGAGAAAATGGTGCCACTATGTATTGTGGGGTATGAAATTAAAGGTCTTGATGAGGGGAATCACGTGGGACAAATTAAAAATTGCTTTGTGGGTATAGTCACAAGATAGTCACGTGAGTCATGGATTCAGTAAATGTGAAAGTGGTACCACTAGAGCATGTGAGGTATCAAATTAACGGTCTCGATAAGGGGGGCATCACGCGGGACAAATTAAAAATTCCTTTCTGCTTATAGACACGAGATAGTCATGTGAGCCACGAATTGGGTTAAAAGTCAAAGTGGTGCCATTAGGGCTTGTGAGGTATCAAAATAAAGGTATCGATGAGGGGAATCACGTGGGATAAATTAGAAATTGCTTTCTTTTTATATTCACGAGATAGTCACGTGAGTCACAAATTGGGTTAAAAGTCAAATTGGTGCTACTAGGGCTTCTGAGATATCAAAATAAAGGTCTCGATGAGGGGAATCATGGACAAATTAAAAGTCGCTTACTGGTTATATTTATGAGATGGTAACATGAGTCCCAAATTGGGTTAAAAGTCAAAATGGTGCCACTAGGGCTTGTGAGGTATCAAATTAAAGGTCTCGATGAGGGGAATCACGTGTGACAAACTACAAATTGCTTCCTAGTTATACTCGTGAGATAGTCACGTGAGTCATAGGTTGGGTTAAACGTGAGTGTGACGCTACTGGGACTTGGGGGAGATCAAATTAAATGTCTCGATCTAGAATGTTTTCATACAATCTATTTTTTGAAAAGATAACGAAGGAATATCTTTAAATAAAGCTAGAAAAATCACCAGTTTAGGTGACATCAGTTGATATCACAAGCCCACACAAGTCCGTGAAAAATTCGTATTAGGGTAGAACGTACATTGTGGGCGTGATTTTATCTTTGCATAGTACTTGTTTGCCTTTATTTTAAAAACAATATGAAGGGAAATATGTTTGCTGACACTTTTTAAAAACCGCATTTTTTGCTGTATTAGTGAACTTTTTTCACTGCTGATGCGGCACTGCTGGCGAGGCCACTCTATTCTTCGCTGAATGAGCTCCCGAACCTCGGTTCGCCGCTAAATATCATTCACCTCAAAAGTCATTCGGTGTTGTCGTGTAGCGCTGAAACATTGACATTTAAAGCAAATGTCATTCGCTCGAAATATAGTTTGATCTGCCGTCTGAGAGTTTTATAACATATGCTACGCAGTTTCGATCGTAATCCATATAATTGCTCATAAAATAAAAAAAAATATTTATAAGGTGAAGTATTTCTATGGCAGCCGCGTGGCAACCAAAGGTAATGCGGCCTTCGCAGAAGTCTCCGTGCCAATACATGCCTTGCACAACGTTCGCGCTGGCTGCTTGCATAATGTAGTTGGCCCAAGCCGGGCGCAATGGTGAAGTACCACAAGGGCGAGGAGGGAACGCAGGGAGAACTTAACATGTGTTGCTCTCAGCCCACCCCGGAAAATATTTGTATGGGGTTCTTTCTAAATACGGGCTGATTTTTCTGAGCTACTGCAAAAGACGTTATTCGGATTTCGACATATATACTGCAGCAGTCGACTGAAGTGAGCCTCAAAGCTAAGCTATGTCATGAGGTACAAGATGTCTAGCGGAGCTGCAGAAGAACGATCGTTACAATGATTATCATAGCCACTAATTTGTCTACGCCTCGAATTCATACGGTATTGGAATGAAAGTGGGCGGATGAGTATTCATGTTCTGGAACCACACTTGAGGCAAAAATGGATCTATTGCCCTAAGCGTAAATGGAAGTAGGGTGCCATAAGCCCGCTCTATATGGTGCGAACTTACACGTGAATTCTCAGCTGCGGCGTCGCTAGTGCGACAGTTTTTCGTTTTTCTGCACAAGCTGAAACAATCCAAGCGATCGATTTTTGTTGCTGCCGAAGCTGCAAAATTCCTTTCACAGTGTTAGAGGCATAGTTGGGAATACGAAGCGATGAGCGACTTAAGGAGAACCAAAGGGAGAATAGGCTCAAAATACAAGAACAAGTGAACACTCCTAAGATGGCGTTACCGGTTGCACGAAAGAGGTGGTCACAGCCTCTCCTAAACTTTCCTTATTTTTATGGTGGAATAGTTTACAAATGGTGGTGCCAGTATTCAGATAGTTGTGAATAGTTGTACCGAGATGACACAAACAGGTATCTGTTTATTGGAATACATGCATGTCGATTTATTCATTGCACTCAAGACAGTATAGTGCTGTCACGTTAAAAGAGTAACCCTGCCCTGCGAAACGTCTTGCAGGGCGCATCATGGCGCTGTTGCGCAGCGCATTCCCTAAGAAAAGGGTGACGTCAGCACGAGTATTCTTGGTGACAGTCATCCTGGACGGCGCATCACGTGACTGGCGTTACTCGTTCCGTCGGTGGCTTGCAACATACTCTCTAGAGCATGAAGTCGTTTATAACAAATTTCACTACAAGAAAGTCTGGCACTGCATCAGGTGCCGTCATGGGACTGCTGGAAAAGATTATGTTTTTACTTCACCGGCCTTTCACATTCCTCAGCTTCATGATTGTCAACTCTTTTCCCGACCGTGGCTCGAGTTTCTTTTCCCCCTAGCAGCAGGACGCTCTCTATCCACTACTTTGGAGCAAGCACTGCTTGCTTTCTTGAGGAGCTGTGTGTTGCTTTTTTTTTTGGGGGGGGGCTGTTAATTCGCGGCAAAGAACCATAGAAAAAAGAGCTTTGAACAGATGGAGCGAACGCAGGAGAGTCGGATCGAATTGAGCAAACTTCGACTGCATCTATGGTGGTGGAGGTGGAGCGGAAGAGACCAGGGTGGGGGGGGCACAAGGGGGTTTTACAGGCTCGGATGGCAGAAGACTACTGTCTTTTGATGGCATTTGCTGCAAAGGACGGATATATAGGGCCTTTTTAAATTCAATATATGTGAGTTTACGCGCTGCGGCTGTGCACCTGGGCCACGAAGGCTCTGGATTACTTTTGAGTACCTGGGCACCTTGAACGCGCGAGGAAATCTCGACATACGATCGTCTTTTTTTTTTTCTCCTCCATATGAAAAGCAGAGATCGCGAACGGGATCAAACCCACGTCCTTGGGCTCAGCAGCATAACTGAGCCATTGCAGCGGGTGCTATTTTTAGTTATTGCTGTAAGAGTGACAGGGGACGCAAAACGGCTTCCGAAGCGGGCTGGTTCGTCATGTGTATATTTGTTTACTACCATAAAAACGTAAAACACCATAGATATGTTTACCATCCTGGTACATTATTTTGTTGGTGCTACGTACGTTGCTCCCCATGGCATATCAGCCACAAGTAACAAAGTATCAATAACGAAAGAAAACAAAAGAATATATTTATTTTTTATATATAAGACAAAAGCGTCATTTCGAATTGCAAGGAGATGCCACCTCAGTAGAGTTGTAAGTTTCCATCAATAGTGGAGGGCGTGAAAAAAAATTTCCTTTCATGTTTTTTATAAAAATATCGAAAATAGAAAAAACACGATTCCAAACATATTAAAAGCTCGACATGCTTTTAAAGGGCTACCGAAGAGCTTTTCAAAACATTTCTTGGTGGCATTCCTTTATAGTTTTCTTGAGACTGAATCAGGAAAAGGTGTTTATTGCTTGTGAAAATACACCCAAACAGCCTTTTTTTTCGCGAAAGCAAACGACCCTCGAAAGCAGCTAAACTGAATCAGTAGAATCGCATCTATGGTATGAAGATATTGGAAGAATGTTTGGACCAGCACCTAAGTAATGCCATTATTTGCACTGCGTAGTACTGGTTTCAATATTAACAAGACATTTCCCATGTCAACTCTACCAAACAATAACAGCACGAAAGTTTCCGTTTTCAATTTCCAGCCCCCGCACGAAAGGCCCCGAAACCAGGTGACAACCCTGTGGGGTGCAACTTGCCACCCGTTTGATGTGTTCGAGGATGGTGTGCCTTTCTACGACTTGTCCGTGGGCGAGTGGCTGCTCATGGACAACGTCGGCGCCTACAGTATGGTCAAAGCCTGCGGCTTCAACGGCTGCGGCATCCCACCTGTCCACTACAGAACCGACAGTCATGACGTGGAATGGGTGTCTTGCATCCTCCAAGCCTCACGGCTTCCGCCCGGCTATAGCCAGTTCGAAGAATACGTGCGGGACGCGTCCACCTCGGGAAACGAACAAGAAGCATAAGCATAGTGTTGTCACGTTCTGCTCGCAGGTATACAAAAGTCATGTGGATTTCACATGCTATCCCTGCAGCTTTTCTTATCCGAGGACCGCCAAGACTTACGGAATCGCTGTAAAAAGCACAGCTGGAATTGCACGAGCTGTTCCAGCTGAATACTATTGCTGGCCAGGGAAACGCTTTTTCTTAACTACTGGAAGAAAGATGAGTTTCCCTCATTCTCACAGTTTTGCGATGTAGTTGTCTCAAGTAACTTCTGTAGTGGCTTGACGTACTTCGTTTTTCTTCTCAAATGAAAAGGCTATCCCTGTCGGACGTCTCTTACTCCCTTTACGAAAGTTGTTTGCAGGCGTCTTTAATGTGACTATCTATGCGTCTTTGCAGCATCCTGTAGCAAGTGGTACACGTACAAAGTATTGAGCCGGTTTTTTCACACCGAGGAAACGAAAGGGTCAGAAAGTTTGAGGGTTGGCTATTCAATCTTGCGCGGCTTCTACTCCAACAACATCACTATTCCTTCGCGGCAATGAAGGAACACGTCAAAGAAGACAATATCTTTTCTTTGTTTTTTGTTTAGGGGCGAAGCACCATAGGGGCTCGGGGTGTCGGCGTCTCCTGTCGTCGACTTTTGATGTCATCAGGGTAAATCAAATTGTCACACGGTGGTCAAAAAACAAGTGAATAATGGATAAAAGTGGTTCGAAATAAACCATCAAGATTTAAACTAATTTAACATACCGGAATAATCAGGATTTCATTTGATTAATGACACAACTCTGTTAAATTCCGTCTAGAAATTGGTTTCAACTGCCAGGTTTTCTCCTGTAAAGCTTCCTGCTTAGCATGCTGCGGTGTGTGACACGCGGACAACTTACGCTCACTCTGCATCACTTAATTGCTTAAATCCGGTTAAACGCAAGAAAGGGCACAACTGCCTCAGCAAGCGCGCGATTGGTCATCCCACCAGCGCTTCCTCGGCGCCCAATCAGCGCACGCCGTGTGGGAAGCGAGAGACTTACAATCTTTGAATCACGGCTGGCTTTATAGATAGCGACCTGCCCACGCGCGCCGATTTCGCGGGCCGAATTTGTTATTGCTTGTTTGCTTGTTATTGCTAGAAAAAGTAGCTGCAGTGAGTCTGATGCTGTGGTTGTATGTTATAGACTACTTAGGAAGGAGGCTCGGCGACAACTCTAACCAAAAGAAACGCGTTCGCGAAAAAATATGCCGAAGGATCTTGCAACATTTTTGCATCGTACTTTCAGTGAACATATCGTACGCGATCGTATTTTTTCGTACAGCTTAGCAAGCCCGGCAGGCCCACGGTAAACATTTTTTCACCAGTTTCCGATCGCTTCGGCACGGGAGCACAAGGTTGGAAGAGGTGTTATGAAGATAATGTGGTTCTGACCGCAAGCATTGGGACGCCTGTCTTGGACGGCTGCAATAGCCAACTTTGCCACTTGTTCGTCTTGTAAGCCGCCCTGACAGATGCCATACCAACGTGGCCCTCCAGTTATGATGAAAACGCCGCATCCGCTGAAAAGGTTGCCCGGCTCCCTACTGAGAAAACATTATGTTTTCGGCAAGAACGACGGCGCTTCAACGCACCGAATCGCCCTGTTGTGGTTTTAATAAAAATTCCAGCCTTTCCTGTGAACTCGTGCAAATGCACAGACGAGCTTCACGAGCTTCACGTTCGGTTGTCCGATTGGTGCCGAAATATTACGCTAATATAAGCCCTTCTAAAACCAGTTTCATAATTTTTCACTCCTATCAAAAGCAAATTACCTCCATCCCCCATCTCCGCCTTGGCACACATTTTATCTACCCTTCAAGTTACCCCACATTCCTAGAAGTGGTGCTCGATAAACATGTAAAATTTCACTTTTACATAAAGTCACTTATTGGTCAAATTGCGTTTGGTATTCATGTACTAATAAGAACTCGTCCATATTTTTCTTTGCGCGTTCGCTATTCTATTTACAGCTGTTTTGTGCAGTCATTAAAATATTGTTTAGGTTCGTAGGAAAGCACTTATGATGTTAATCTATCACCGCTTGTTTCTTTGCGAAACCGAGCCATCCGTATAATTAATTTCAGCCATCCGAGAGAGAGTGCTTCACATCTATATTTTGACATTCGAATCCTACCCCTTCTTTTTGAATATAAAATGAAAATGTGCATTTTCCTCTTACTTTCGTTACTTTTAACCCCAACAGCACCCGCTTTGCAGGACATAATAACCTAATTCCACAGAAAATTCGTTCTCACTAAGGCAAACAAACTGCCGCATTTCACAGCCATATCAATATGGAATAAACTACCCACCCCCTTAAATCAATTCACTCTCCCTATTTATTCCGAAACCAATTGAAATGTTTTCTATTACCTACCTTGCCATAATGTATAAACGTGTTTCCATAGTAGCTCTATAATTTGCAGTGCTTCTGTACGCACTCGCACTAAGCACGATCAAGACCATACAGCTCGGAGCAGCAGAGTACGAACTCATGCCATATATGAAACCTCCACCGGACACCAGCCATGGTGTCATCCACGGCCTGGACTCGGACGTCCCCTCCGATACGCTCCTCGAACTGCTCCAAGCCAATAAACCACAGCTCTTTCATGCCCGCTTAACAGGCCGCACCACCTCGGCCTTACTGACATTCCAAGGGCCACACGTACCATTCTATGAGAAGGTTGGAAGCATTCTCTACCGCTGTCGCCCCTTTCGGCGCACCGTGCAGGTGTGTCGACTGTGCTGGGACATTGGACATCGACAAGACGTTTGTCCCAACCCCGTTAACCCTAACTGCCCTGACTGCAGACTGAGTGACCCCCCAAAAGACCACACGTGTGCACCCAACTGCAAACTGTGCAATCTTCCACACACCACAGCAGGCAAAGACTGTCCCAAAAACTGGTTCCAGCTCACCCAGTGTCCAAATCTCGTGCCTCCTCTTTCGGGGGCGCCCCACCATCTACTAGAGCCGACGACCCACAACAGGTGAGCTGGTCTGCCATAGTATCAGGCACTCCCACTGCTCATGCCCACTCTCCCCTCCCTACACGTTCCCTCCACCCTCCGCCTATCACCCCTACCCCCAAGCTCCCTCCGCAGTAGAGCAACTACTAGCGGGAATTAAGCAGCAAAAAACCACAATGCTCGCGCTCCTAGAAGCTCTCAAAGCAGCCAACCGTGCCTCCCAGCAATCCCCAAATGAAGCTCCAACACCAGCACTTGCTACCACCTTCCCACATCCTTTAACGCCTGACCTCGCCACGTCTCTCATCAACGAGAAAATCAACTGAAATCCTTCCCATGCCAGAAAAGCATATAGCGGAAGCACTGCTTACCCTCAATAAAACGTTCAAAGAAACCACCGACTCCCTACTTCGTCTTACAGAATCCATCACCCAACGTCTTACTGCGCTCGAGCAAGCAACCAGACGACCGTCCATCCTCAGGTCAAGAAAGCGAAGCTCTCCCCAGAATACGACGCAGACTTAGCCGCCAACACCTCCCTCCCCCCAATGGCCACTAATCTTACCGCAGTGACCATCTATCAATAGAACTGCCATTCGTTCAACAGTAAAAAAGCCCAACTCGGTCACTACATCACTATATCCCCACCCGACATCATCGCACTTCAAGAAACGGATACAATGAAACCCCAACTATCCGGCTACGCCACGTTTACCCATGACCCCGGACACCGGACGGCGGTTCTGGTGGGGAAGGCATTAACAGCACAAGGACACCCCATATCCTTTCCAATTGCCCATACTTTTGTAGAAATCCTTCCTACGCGACCCGGTCAACCAAGTCTATTCATCCTGAACATCTACAGCCCTCCCCAACATCCCCTCCAAGATATCGATCCATTCCTGAACGAATCAGCCAAGAGAACCGGCACAAACCCCCTACTTTTGCTCGGAAACTTCGACGCCCCCCACCATTCATGGGGGTACCCTCAAGCGACCACGAAAGACACGGCACTCCTTCATGCAGCCTAACACCACATGTTTACACTATGCAATGACCTCACCCTTCCAACTCGACTGGGAACAAGTGTCACTCGGGACACAATGCCATACCTCACATTTGCCCGCAATGCACCCCATCTAGAGTGGCCGCGATTACCAGACATTCTTGGAACCTATCTTTACATCCTAGTCGCCTTGCCCCATCTTCCCCTTCGACGACACATCGGACAAGCAACGCTTGTAGACTGGTCATCTTTCCGCAAAGATCCTACATCCCTTCCTCCTGCGGATGAAGACGTCAAACGATGGACGGCCAAGGTAACTGCTCCAGTGCAGAAACATGCTAAAATCATTCCCCTCACTACTGCCCATCTTTCAGTCGACTTCCATCTCGCTCATCTGTGGGAGGCTCGTCGAGGCCTCGTGAACAGATGGAAAACTCGGAAACATAACCGCTCCCTCGAACGCAGGATTGCGGAAATCACCCAGCAGGCCGCTCAACACGCTGAGGTGCTCAGAACCCAGAACTGGCGATCTTTCTGCGACAAACTTTGAGGCACGTTGAGCACCAAGCACACATGGCATATTCTCGGCCACCTCTTAAGGTCCAAACCCTCCAATACAACGGCGCAGCAGCAGCTACAGCGACTCATTCACAACCATCCGCATCCACATAACCACTTACTAGATGCAATTCGCAGAAAACTTTTTGTTTCCCCTGAAAACTCGCCAATTCCCACGACCTTACCATACCTTCGCCTTCCTAACCCAGATCTCGACGCTCCCTTCCCAATCCAAGAATTGGAGCAAGCCCTCGCTCGTTTGACGCGCAACACCTTGCCGGGAATAGACTGCATAACAAACAAAACTCTCCGAAACCTAGACGATGAAACTCTCTCATCCATCCTTACCCTCTTTAACAAACGCTGGGAAGCCGGAACCTCCCCTCCCCCACCCCCAACAATGGCGGTATTCAGACATAATACTCATACCGAAGCCCCATAAACCTGTAGCCATCGACAACCTCCGGCCGATTTCTCTTACTTTGTGGGCAAGCTGTTCGAACATATGGTGCATTATCACCTAACAGCCTACCTCGAAGACAACGGTCTCTATCCCCATACCATGTTCGGCTTCCATGCCCACCTATCGGCTCAAGACGTACTCCTCCAACTAAACGAACAAATTATCGATAACCTAAGCAAAACCCAGCCCAGCACCATCCTCGCTCTTGACGTCCAAGCGGCCTTTGATAACTTCACGCACGAGGCCATCTTGCGAGGCCTTCAAACAAGGAGCTGTGGAGCCGCTACTTATAACTTCTTCCGAGCCTTTCTGAGAGATCGGACAGCTACAATACGCCTGAGAACCATACAATCTGACCCTTTTCCCACGCTGGCAAAAGGCACCCCTCAAGGATCTGTCATTTCCCACTTACTTTTCAATATGGCCCTCCTCCAACATCCAGCCAAACTCTCCACAATCCCCAATCTCCACCACGCATTCTACGCTGATGACTTAACAATCTGGACCAAGACCGGATCGGCGGGACAACAGCAAGACAATATACAGCAAGCCATCGACTACACGCTCGAATATCAACAGCACCGAGGCCCCACCTGTGCACCCCAAAAATCTGCAGTACTTGTTCTCCGCGCACGCACACGTGGCCGTCCTCCACAACCAACCCCTGAACCGTCCGCCACCATATCCTCTGTTCCCGTCCCGCAAGTGACCACTCTTCCAATTCTCGGCGTTCCCTTGCAAGCCGACGGTTCGGGAGCCGCTCTTCCGCACCTCCACCTAACCATCACGCAGCTTACGCACCTCATTCGTAGAGTCTGCACCCAGCACCATGGCCTCCGAGAAAAAGACACCTGCCAACTTATTAATGCGGTCTTGATAAGTCGCATCATATCCTCGGTATTCAATGGCGTGGAATGCATGCAGGCAACCAAGTGTGCGCCGCCATATCTGTGGCCAAGCGTCTGTTGCTAGGCGACGTTGTGCGCACGGCCCGCAGATCAGGCTCCCCTCTTCTCCTTCATGCAACCGTATGAGTGCGCCGTCACTCGTTACGAAGGGCTCCGCGGGATGGTGGCACTTGTCCGTGCTAAGCACGACTGTGAAACACATGACTGTGTTTCACGTTACGAACTCTTCGCCGAACACAAAGTATTGCGTCGAGTTCACTGTGAGTGCGATTAAAAACATCTCTGTTGGCGCCACAGTTTAGAAGCGGATTGGAACGGAGCAGATGACGCACGGCGGTGTTTTTTTTTTCGCTTCGGCGTGCGGCCGCATTGCTCCAGGCTGCGCCGTGTCCGTGGCGCATCGGCCATGTCTGTGGCCGTGTCCAGTGTTGCCAAGCGAAGAAATTGACCGCTAAACTTTTCAACGAATAGACCTTATATGGGGCACCGTACGTCCAACTGAAACCAAAGGAACACTCCAAACTGGACGCACAAATTCACAAAACATACAAAATTGCTCCTGGACTCTCTGAATTTACTCCTACCACGCACCTACTCCGACTCGGCATCCACAATACACTGTCGGAACTCCTAAAAGCACAGCAAGTCGGCCAGCTCGCTCGCTTATCCCTCACCACCATGGCCCGCACCGTTTTGACACACCTGGGTCATTCCGTTCCTACTTCATTGGACGCACCACAACGCATGCCCACCCAAATCCGCGCACACATCAACGTCTCGCCAATTCCGTGACATATGCTCCCTACTTACAACGTGGGTCGAAGACAAGGACGCGTTCGTCTCCTAGAGAGACGATACTCCAACGATCCCGACACCCGATACACGAATGTCGCAACCTACATGAACCGAACAGCCCATACAATTGTTGCCCTCAATGGTCAAGGCTCTATCCTGACATCCGCCACCATCGCTGATACCAACACCGCTACTGCCGAAGAGACAGCCATAACCCTCGCCGCCACGACAGCACCTACCGGCTATGTAACCATCCTTACCGACTCACAGCAAGCTTGCCGGAACTTTCTGACCGGATGCATTTCCCCTCCCGCCCTCAAGCTTCTCCAGACAATAAAGACCCTGCCCTACATCCAGTTTGTATGGACCCCAGGTCATGCCGCACTCCCAGGGAATGAGGCGGCGCACGCCGCTGCCCGCGAAATCCTACTCCGGGCATTCCCATCGGGGGCGGGTGACTTGGCAGCACCGTTCTCGAACCTTCCTGTTTCCAGTCGCTACACCGATATTCTGCACCACTACCGTCAGAGCCGCCGCCGTTACCCACCCCCTAATCTCTCCCCCAGCACTTTCGACGCCCGAATATGGCGCAGACTCCAGACGGAAACATATTTTATCGCCCCTATTCTTCACCATATATCCACCACTACATACCCTTACAACTGCCCTACCTGCCATACTCCCATTACCACGTACCATCTTGTATGGGCAAGCGCCGACCACCCGAACCCCCTCCCTTCCCCCACCCCGGATCAGTGGGAGTGCGGGCTTACCAGCTCTCAGCTCGGGGCTCAGGAACACCTCATCTCCGGGCTAGAGCCGCAGCAGTCGCTCGCGGCTTTCTGAACTGAGAAGAGGCCATTCACCTTTCTTCTTTTCTTTTTTGTCGGCTCAAATAAAAACGTTTTTCCACCACTGCTGCAGATAATCCAGCATTGTGGCCTTCTGAGACAGACCGTACCTTCGCCTTACCCATACCTTTCCAGAGAACAACAAACTACCCTACCGCTCATACAATCCGGGCTCCTTCCCACAGCCTACGCGTCTTCACTTAATATATCCGAATCGATACGACGCTGAATGTAAATTTTGCTCAGAAGTAAGAACACTCCGCCCCGTAATCGGGGTGTGCGACTTTAGCCCTGAGCACCCTCCTCTCTTTCCGTCATCTACCCAACAAGAGCAATGGGAGATGCTGCAGTCCAGGCCCTCTCTACCTACCCAGCTTCAGTGGGTGGACAGAACACAGGCCGCGCGGACTGCATATGGGCCCCACAGAAGAAGGAATCACTCCCCAGGGCTGCACTCTGGGCCATTCAGAAATCTGAACACATGTATTTCTTCCTCCTCCTCCTTCCCTGCCGCAAATCTCGTCGCCCCCGTCCGCGGCGCAGAGACGGAAAAGACAGATCGTCTGACACCGGGTTGGAGCTTACTTTTTTTATACAAAAAAAGTTAAAAACTTTCCACTCTTGTGCTACACCAATACAACTCAACCAAACACCGTTCATGTTTCATGCATTGATTTAACCTTAAGAAGAATATCTCTTTGAAGTAATAAATGGTGTGGTTAGGTGCATTTCACTTGTCTCTGGTTTTGCAATTGGTAGATGGATGTGAGTGAATTTAAGTGACGTCGCATGGGTAATCGTTATGGGGGCCATTTGCAGCTTTGCTTTAAAACCACATTCACGGGGAGGATTGGTGCGATTTTTTTTTGGAACATCTGTTGCGCTTTGTCGGCCAAGAACCCTGTTTATTACCTTCCACGTAGCATCGGGGCGTTGTCGTGCTGTATCTTCAAATAACTGCTGATAGTAAGCGACCTTCGCATGCCGCAGTTCAGAATTCAACTGACTGCGCAGCTTTTTGAATTCCTTTAGCACTTTTTCCGAACGCGTGCGAAGGAATAAGTGGAAATGGCGATTTTTGTTTTTTATCAAACGAACTTGTTGTGGCGTAACACAAGGTTTTTCGAATTTTCTTAGAAAATGTTCGCGACTTCAAACAAAGGAAAGTGGGCTGAGTAAATACGGCTAAATGTTTCAATGAACTCGGCGTAAGCATCGTTCACATTTGTTTTACTGAACACGGAAGACCAGTCGCAGTTCATAATGCCATACTCGAACGAGTCTAACGCACGTTGGGTTACACTCTGAAAAACAATAGCCTCATCGTTTTCAATGTGCACTGTACCATTTGTGTATATTACAAAAACTGGGCAGTGGTCACTGATGTCCGCTACGAGCATGCCAGTACTAATTATACACGTCTCCACATTTGTCACAAAAAGATCCAAAGCCGTTTCTGTGGCGCTTGTAATTCTGGTAGGAGTCGTAATCAGTTTTAGAAAACCCGACGAATCGAGTGTTTCATTGAACTGACGAACATCCCTATTTCTCTCTAAAATGTTGAGATTAAAGTCACCACCTGAAATAAGATGTAGGTTATTCATGAGAACATATTCTAAAAGTTTATCATACGCGTCATGAAACTCTTCTATATTTCCATGCGGTGGCCGGTAGAGGACCGAGATTAGTTCGTTTTTGCTACGCAGAGTCAGTAGTTCATAGTCAGAGTTTGTGTAAGTGAATTCAGGCATTACGTCGCACTGTTTTCCTTTATAATAAATTGCAACTCCGCCACCACGTCCACTAGTGCAGTTCAGTAAAAACCTCTGGTTGCCAGGTAAGTGCAGCGCGTTGTTTTTACCATAATACCAAGTTTAAGTCACCATTATGGTACTGAATTCAAAAGAAAATTGCCCTAGTAGAAAAGCAATGTCATCCTGTTTTCGTAAAAGTTAGCGTGCAATAATGTGCAGAGCGGATTGAAACAATTTATTTTCTAGTTTGAGATTTCTTGGTGATACCAGTTATTTATATTTCATTTTGCTTACGAACGTCAGCAACCGGAAAGACGCGCTGCTTCCTAGTGGGTACCAACTGCACCCTGAGCGCTGGCTGGGGGCGTGACAGAAACGCTGCTATCTTGTCTAGGAGCGATCTTGCTCAGGTCTTTCTCGCATGAAATTTCTACGGCTTGCGCGTTGTCATGTTCCTTTGCAAAGATCTTTTCGTTGTAGGACCATACCGCCTACCATTTACTGTCGTACTTCCGCTTAACAGCCATCGCAAGAAGCTTCTTAAGTGTGGGGCATAGGTGCTCATTAACGTAGACTGGTGCTTGATTTTCCAGGTCGAGATTTTGGTTGTTCATGCGCATTTTTTTCGCTTTGTGCAAAACAGAGTCACGTTTGGCGCGAGACTTGAACTGGACGACGATGTTTGACTTTTCAGCATTTCGTGTTGGCACACGGTGGCATGTTTCGATGTCCGCAGCCGTGATAGCCTCCCCTATCACGGTGCCAAGTTTGGTGACTATTTCAGCCACACACTCTCCTTCCTTCTTCACGACACCTTAAATTTCAAGGTTGGTTTTTCTGAAATACTGTTCATACAGAAGAGTCGCTTTTCAACGTCCTGCAATCCTTTTTCTAAGGAAGCGAGTTTCGCTCGAAGCGCTTCATTTTCATCAGCAAGCTTAGTATTCATTTTTGCCTAAGTTTCCAGCATCTTTTCTAGATCCCTGATGTCCCCATGCGCATGCTCGAGACTATCCCCTAGCGACTTCTGCCCATTCTTTAAGTCTCCAATTTCATTCCGCATTTCCCGTTCCACCGATTCGCGGAACGCTTTGAACTCAAGTTTGCATTCCTCTCTCCATGTGGCAAACTCGGTTCTCATGTCATCTTTGAGTTTGGCATCTTTCGCCATCTCGTACACAAGCAAACAACACACAAGAGGACAACAATATAGCAATGTGGCAGCAGCGACGAACGGGTCAAGAAATGGGTTTGGGCAGAAATGAAACTAACCTGCGTTGACGAGAGGACAACTTTAGGAGCGTGCTTTACGCGTTCGTCGCTCCTGCCATGTAGGGAGCGGTCCCTTTTGTAGCTTTCGATGAGTGACGTGGAACGGACGAAACAGGTCACGGGTCACAGGTCACGGGTGCAGCCGACCACCACGCCGGCTAATATCGCAGCAACGAAGGACTTTCCACGCGCAAACGCAGATGCGTTGGGCGGGGTTCAACCCCATGGCGCGGAGTGCGACTGCTCGTCGGTGACTTGCGTTGACGAGAGGACAACTTTAGGAGCGTGCTTTACGCGTTCGTCGCTGCTGCCAAGAAGAAGCAAATTGGCTGCGACCGAGGACTTAAACCTTTGTGATGGTCGTGAAGGCTGCCTAGCTTCGCTACCTTCAAAGCTTACGTGGTAGTGCGAGTTTCCTCCATTTTTTAGTTAATCTCCTGAGGGCGCTGTATTACAAGCACCTGTGTCATTTTATCCGTCATATTAAGTTGCTGCTGCATATTTTTTAGGCGGAAGTGTAATTTCCTATCATGCAAGAAACTGTTATTGTGCGGTTAAGAGAATGGTGGGCACTGTAAACAGAAGATAAAAAGCACAATTTGGATTCGCACCAGATTTCAAACCCGGTCGGCACCGTTGGGGCCCAGTTCGCTATAGCTGCGCCCTCTCCGGTCTCTACCCGGGTGGAAACAAACGTTTTTGCCGCTGTTCCTTTCTTCGGAGCACGTATTCACTTGGGGGATTCCCGAAGCATTTCGGGGCTAATGTTTTCACTTCACGAAGCTGAACCGAAAATATTATATATAGAATTGGGCTTGCCGCATGGCACGTGAACGTAATGCCATGTGAGTAGAATAGGTTGTGCATCAGCCGCACGGAACTCTGGTTCTGCAGCAGCTGCGGCGTGTGCCAGTCTGCTCGCTTAAAGGGAAACTGACACAAATTTTTGGTGTTAATATTATTATACAGTTCGCTTTCTTCACCTTACAGAATATCCTCGCTGAATTGTGAGCAGACTGCGACGCGTGGAACATACTTCAATTTGATCTGGCTTATCGCGCCGACGGAACAGCACACGAAGCAGTGCGCAGCCAATAGACATCAGACTGACATCACTCCGCGAGAGAGAAAAGAAGTGACGTGGGCGTCTGCCTCCAATACTCGTCGTTAGAAACTCGTGACGTCACTTCACGCGCGCGTCCCGGCGAGCGGCGATTGGGCGCTGGCGTGTTCACGAAGTGGTACACGTAGTCAGAGCTACAGGCAAAATCGCTGCCCAGAAAGGCACTTTTGCCAAAAATAAAGTTCCACACACGGGGAAAGAGCCGATAGTAAAGCCCAGAAAGCAACAAAAGCTGCCATGAGGTCTTTTATAGAAAGTAGTCCGCAAATTTCCGCCGCTATGCTAGGCCTAACGCTTTCAGTCAGCTATGGTGCAGCTTCATGCATCTTTAGGCACCGTAATGCACCTCATCCGATCAGTTCCAGCGGTGAAGCGGTCGAAACAACGCCTCCTCCGTCCTTTGCAGGGTTTTGACGTCCGCACAAAACGGTGAGGTCATTCCTTGATTCTAACAGACACGTCTTTCATGCTGGAAGCGCGGGAAACCAAAATGGAAGATTTTCCGGCCGTTCAATGTAATTCAATGTAATCAATTATCCAGCGGTCAAGTGTTTAAAGTGCTGTTCCCGGTTCGCCAGGCCGTCAAGCAGTGATGAAATCAATAAAAAATGAACATAAAACTTTAGTATCAGTACTCCTTTAAGTAACTCACGCCACAAGGCGGAGGCACGAAAGGGAAGAAACGGACGCAAACACGGTGTACCAGTGAATAAGCCTGTCGACGAACGGTCGCTTAGTACATCCCTTTTATCTGGTGGTCGTTATCGAGTAATTCGAGCCAACAGAGGCAAAAGAGAAAGTGAAAGGTTATGTTTATTCACCAAGGGGGAGGCTGTGTGAAGAAAGGGGGTGCAGCTTGAGTTCATAAAGTGAAGAGAGACACGCAAACACGATCTAGCAGTCGATGTAAACGTCTTTGATATGTATGACCGGGCTTTCACCCTGAGAGCACATGCCACGTCATTCTTCCACGTTAAAACGACGCTCTAGACGAGGCTATCAACGACACTACACGACTCACGAATACACCGCTTTATGTCCATATTCCAGATTCATCCTCTCCCGAGCGTTGTTTGTATCCCTGGTGCCAGTATAGGCGCATTGAAAGGGCATTAGATCGCCTCCTCACCGATGTGGTGGAGCACCAGTAGCGCATAGAAGTCCAAAAGAGGCGCGCTCGTGCCCCAGAACCCAGTGCCTTCCTCGCGCGCACATAATCGTTGTCGTCTTCTGGCGACGTATCAATTCTTCCCCCCTTAGATGAAACAACTGAAAACGAAGTCCCCATAGCAATCTGGAGGCCGCCCAACCTCGGGTGGTCGCAGTTGCCAGGTAGTCCCTGCTTGAAACGTCAAAGTCGATGGTTGGGAGGAAACATCTGGAGTATCCAGCGAGTCTGGCAGCAGTGGAACAGCAGAACTCGATGGCGTCTCTTGCGTTGTCAGCGAAATCGTCTGCTCTGCTCCAGTCTATGGGCGTCCTGCTCTGGCTCGCTTTCCTGGTGTGGTTGAGGTGACGGCGAACCTTTCCAAGGGCGATCTTTACCAGCCAGCATTGTGTTCCGACGCGGCGCAGAAGTTCGCCTTCAATCAAATCTGGCTTTTTCAAAAACTGTCGGATGAGCACCCTTTCCCCTTCGGCGAAACGACGTGATTGTTTCAGTTTCGGCTGGTGATCAGAGGTCTGCGTTTCCTTCTCTGACTTGAGCAGATCGAGGGGACATAAAAGTTCACGGCCAAACATCGATCTCGCAGGTGTTATTCCTGTAGCCTGTGTGCACCGTCATGTGCTGCCGATACAGGAACCTTGCAAGTCGACACAATATGGAGCAGTGTGTATCCATTACGAGTGCTCTCTTCAGCTCAGCCACGTATCGTTCTGCTTGCCCGTTTTTTGCAGTGTTATACACTGGTGACGTCATAGCCTCTATTCCATTCGAGGCGTAGAACTGCTTTATCTCGCTTGAAATAAAGGCTTTTCCGTTGTCCGAGACGACTTGTCGTGGAATGCCGAACGTAGCGAAGAGGCTCAGGAGTACGTCCATGACAACTGTGGATGTTGTCTGGGTGACGTGACGGACTTGTACCCACTTGGTATATGCGTCCACAACAACCAAATATGTGCGCCCGAGTAGTGGTCCCGCGAAGTCAACATGCAGTGTGTGCCATGGTGTCTGCGGATGGCCCAAGTGGGAATCGGAGCTTTTGGTGGGCTCTTCTGCGTTGATTGGCATCCAGAGCACCGCCTCCCCGTCTCTTAATTCATCTTGTCGATTCCAGTTATGTCTATTCCCAAATGAGGAAACCAGTTTCGTCCGAGGAGGTTACATCCTGATTCCTTGATTACCGCAAGTGGCAATGTTAAAGTCTTGTCCTTGTGGGTTACTTCTACCGTTGCACAGCCGAGCACCCGAAGAGACTCGCCTGACCATGTACGTAGGAGACTGTTGTTCGTCTGAAGCCGAGGTGGGTCATTCGCCCACGTGGCTAGGAACGTTGCCTCACTGATAAGAGTGCAGGCTGCACCTCAGTCGACATAGAAGGTCAACGATTTGCCATGTACGCGTAGCTTCATTATGACCTTCTGGGTGCTGGATGTGTCCATTAAGGTGTTGAGCTCATAAAACGCCTTCCTTGGCGACTCTTGAGAAGTCGTGTCCTTGGCTGAGGCTGTAGCCGAAATTCTTTCACGAGGATATTTGATACTGTTGTTCGCCTTCGTTCTTGCCTCTTTCCGGTTTTTGATACACGCTTTTTCGATGTGCCCGCCTTTCTGCAGTAGTTGCAGGAAGCTTTATGGAAATTGCAAGTGTCCAGACTATGTTGTGCGTCACAACGCCAACAACGTTGGTTATTCTTCTCGACGTACCTAATGGAGCGACCTATCCTTCCCGTATTGCAGGTACTTGTACTGGCTTTGTGGATCCCTCGCTATTCCGCCTTCATGTTTTTCTGGTCTTCAACGGCGTTTTCAGCTCTCAATGCAAAGTCAAAAGCTTTCTTGAACGTCAAATCGTTTTCTGCAAATAGCCGCTCTTGGACCTGGTCGTTCCGAAGACCACAGACAAAACGATCACGCAACATAATGTCGAGTGGTAGCATGGATGGATTCGCAGCCGTATCTATGCTGGTGCCAAACTTATAATCCGATGCTAGTCTCTTGAGCGCTGCCGCGTAATCACTGACCGTTTAGTCTTGCCTTTGGTCCCGTCATTGTAAGCGTGCCCTTCAGAAGACTTCAGAAGGTTGTGGATCAAAGTGAGCCTTGAGAACTTCAACGATGTCATCGTAGTCCACTTCGCTGGGCTGCTTGGGTTGAACGAGGGCGCAGACGATGTCGTATGTCTGTTCCCCGCCCAGCGTTAGCAGGTGAGCGCGTTTCTTGAAAGCCTCCTTGATGTCGTTAGCTTCGAACAAGAATCGTAGCCTTCCATACCAGGACCTCCAGGAGCCGGAGCTGCCGCTGAATTCGGGTAGCCGACCGAAGTCGCACGTCGCCATGACGTTCCGTTTCTTGACGTCGGTGACCTGCGGGTGAAGTGCCGGTGAGTCCGCAGTCTTCCTCGTCGCCAAATTGTTGCGTTCGCACAGCCGTGGATGGCTGCCAACGATTTATTAAAACTCAAGATGTAGGAACATGGACAGTAGCTCGGGCGTCGGATAAAGCAGTGGCCAGCGTTCGACACGTGAGGTGCGCTCGTGCTACAAAACCCAGTGCCTTCCTGGCGCGCACATCATCGTTGTCGTCTTATGGCGACGTATCAAAAAGCTTATCCTAGAAATAATGAGACCCTTTTTTCTGACCCGTACTTAATAGGAATACTCCGTACTTAATAGGAATACTCAAAGAAAAGGAAGTTCTGACAGGACCGACCAAATTTCTTGATGATACGGCAGCGTACCCTCGACGCCCATAGCCTACAAGAACACAATTAGAGCTCGAGACTGCCTGTGTAACTCAAGGAGGGCATAATAAACGACCCCAGCATATCCCACTTACAAGTTATCCTTATAATTTATCTGACGAAAACGTTTGGTAACGTGTGGCGTGATATCATCTTGACAAACTTGCAATCACCTGAATGCAAAGCAAGAACATGTAATTACGTGAGACCCCCCCCCGGTGGCTCAGTGGCTAAGGCGTTCTGCTGCTGAGCACGAGGTCGCGGGTTCGATTCCGGCCGCGGCAGCCGCTTTTCTGATTGAAGCGAAAAGCAAAAACGCCCGTGTGTACGAGATTTTGGCGCACGTTAAAGATCCCCTGATGGTCAAAATTAATCCGGAGCCCTACGGCGCGCCTCATCGTCTGCGTTGCGTCGGTGCGTTGAACCTTACAATCAATCAATTATAGCTGCGTGAGGAGCTGTCTGAGAGATAGACGCATGACACTAACACTGGGTCCAATACAATCACAATAAAGAAGCGCTGTTAACCGAATCACGCCTACAAGGTTTGATGATTTCGTCGCTACTCTTCAACATAGCTACGATGGCTCTGGCAAAATGTTTCAAGAGCATAAAAAGTACGAAACCTGCGATGTACGTGCACAAATTCACGGTGTACATGAAAACAGGGTCACTGGTTGATATGGAAGAACACCTGCAAAAGCGGTGCACCCTTTTTTGGAGCTACGGTTCGAGGGACTGAATTGCCAGTTCATCGGAAAAATCAGCTTCTGGTCGTGACAAAGCATAAGAAAAATCAGACGCAGAGAAACTGAACGCAATTTAAACACAATGTATGTTCGCGAAGGTAGTCATTAGGGGCTAGGACTGACAATTCACAACAGCGAGAAAGCGAACCTAAGAATAAGAAAGCTCGTAAATCTGTGCAGCCAAGTGCTTCAGATGCTTGTTATACGCCTCGAGCTTCTCGATGGCTACGCCGCCTGTCACCCCTTGTCCGCGGCGTTTACGGGACGAGCGCTGCATAGCTGATAAAGGCTCATCAGTGCTCTAAACAACTTTTTATGGTGACGTCTGTAAGCAAATCGTACGTTTAAAGCACTTCAAAAACGCCTGTGCCATGGTAGATTGTGGAACTCCAACAAGAGCTATCCGGGGACGCGGTTCTGTGCGCTTCCTGGCCGCTCTTGCGGGTGTAGGCGACGGAAGTAGCATATCGCCACTGTCCCTTCCGAATACGTCAGCACAAGTTAATTCTATTGTTGCTACGTTTAGACCCGATACTGGCACAGTGAGAGGTGTGTTTCAATTTGGAGCGCGGACTACGAGTGCGGCTTTGTTTCGAATATATACGTCGTAGAAAACTATGATTCGGGGATGTAATTACCCAATACCTGACAATACCTTGTGCCTTTTATAGAGATATAAGGCCCGCAAAAATGTTAGGTATATTCCAACGCTGCGAGTCGTTACATTAATATGTACCACTGAAGCCTTATATCAATAATCAAGGACAGGTAATTAAACCACACAAAAAAATGGTCTGCAAGTCCAGACGAAACAGAATAGCCCGTACGGGAATGAACAAAACCAAGTGCAGCTTCGGGAATGCTAACGACTTCCGTCTGGTAGGGCTCACACGAAAAATGACATTCATGAGCAGCCTTATTATCGTCCGTGCTTTAACGACCAACAGGGAATGTCGCTCTAAATCAACCAGCTGTTGCCGAAACAGCTAAGCAGAAAGGAGCGGTTCCAACTGAGGAAGGTAAATGCCGGGAAACTCACAAAAAAAAAGCTTTAAAAGATATAGAATAGAAGAGCAACACTTAAATGTCGTCGAGTCTGGTATAGTAGCTGAAACGAATGGCAGCGAACAATACAAGTACTTTAGATTTTATAAGCCTTGCACATACAGTGGCAGGCGGCGAGGCAGGAACAACAGGCCGAAATAAAAGCGGCTTGGCCAGCCCGGCATATCGACTTAGACCTCAAGCTGCACATTTTTCAAGCGTCCACAGAAAAGGTCATCTTCAATAGTGAAATTAGTGAATCACCACCGCTTCGACGGGAGCACTGTTAGTGGCAGCTTATCAATATTAAATTATGAGATGTAAAGTGCGTTGCCTATCGACATCAACGTTTTTATGCTCGCTTTTTTATATATTTAGTTCACAGGATTGAATGTGGTCATAAAGTAAACATGTGGCCAAAAGCTATTCAATTGCTCCTTGCTTACTGGGTTCCGTACTAGTTGGTATTCCGACTCGTGTATTTTATTTTTCGAACGATCAGAAACATATGCAAATACATTCGAAATTTAGTACGAAACGCCACGGAAACAACTATGACGCTCCAAGTGCAGAGCTTAGCGAAGAAACCATGTGAGCCTTTTAGATCGCAGGACGTATTTAAGGTTAACCATCCTTTGTCTTACTCCAGAAGATATCGTGGTGGCCAACTGTAAAGCCGACGTTTTTGGAAAACATGAAATACTGAAGACCAGATACGATATTTGCAGATAAACCCGCGGTGTGGCCACTGATTGGCTGAGAGGTGAGACAGTGGGTGAGTATACAAAGATAAACAGGGTAAAAAGTGGGGAGGATGACGTCGATAGGGGCCAGTCCGGACAAAAATAGGAATTATGTACGCTACACAGAGTAAATGACTCGTGTTATACAGTCTTAAAGGACAAATGTGGTGCCGTGTTTTTGTTTGAGGTGCATGATGGTAATTTAATAACTTGGATTGCTGAAAGTCCGGAAGAACGCCAGGGTTTATGAAACGATTATCGGTATTGGCCCCCAAATCGGAGTAACGGATAGTTTCAGCAGAGGCAATGAATATCTCTCGCTCGTTTTGTTGTCTACCATTATCGGCGATGGATCCCGGTCATTCCCATTCTATCGTGTTTTTCCGTGACTCGGCCACCCTACCTTGACGTAGCACTCCATTTACCAACGCGCAGAAGCGATTGCGGGACGCTTCAGGGAGCCAGCCGACGGGCACGTCAGGTAGGGGCTACGGCGCGAACGCAGCGCCGAATCAGCCAATGTCACCACCGGCTCTTGTCTAGACTGGGAGTATCTCTCTCCAAACACGCCATTTTTTTTCACGGTGCTTTTCCATGTGTCTGTTTATGGATCAACGGAGCGAATTTGTGCCGACAGGCCCAATATAATTCCCGCATTAGAAGGCACGATACTATGTGTTTAAATTTTTTCCAATTTGTTATGCCATGCTGGAAAAATTGCCGCAGCCAGAGATTTTTCTTAGCAATGACATCAACCGCATGATCCCAATTTCTCCGAGCACAAGCTGAACAAATCGGGACGCAAGCATCGGAAGATTTCGAACCGAAGGCGCGGTGCACCATGTAAGGGTTCCGACGAAACTTGCCTTTATTGAAGCTGTTTTATCGGAATTTAACTCAGCGCGGCTAAAGCTGGTGACCCCCATATTTGTATTTTCTAATGAGGAATCAATATTGTGCTCGCCTGGTCGAAACATACTGCCGAGTTTAGAATATTCGTTCGTGTTTGCCTTCTCAGCCGTGTTATCTTGGGGCCTTAGACCCACGTACTGCTTGGTGGATAGCCGGCAAGAATACATGTGGCAATAAGATCATGCGAGTCAGTGCGACCGGCGAGGGCTCCGTGTTCTATAGATGTTCTAACAATGATGTTATAGAATGATGACATCAGAGTTACAATTGCTCTAATAAGTGTATTTGTGATCGTGGTTTTATTGAGTATTCGCTGAAATTTAACTTAATGCCCTTTTGGAAATGTTTCAAAGCAAAGCGAGGGCTCGCGAATACCACGTATACGCGAAGAAAAACAATATTGCTAGCGTTGGAACATGCATCGTACGGCATGTATTTAGCGCTTACAAACTTCCAAATAGGCAGATAAATTTCGAAAGCTTCTTAGAATTATAGAGTTTAAAAGCACAAAACGCATTGAAACAAGTGTACGCCCACCACCAAGGTTCTTATATGCGTTTCAAAATGAGCACTTTAAGCCGTTGTTCCGAGTGAGTCAGGACTAAATAACACCATTTTTAAGGGCCCTAGGCATGCCGAGCAAAGTTCTAAACATAGGATGCATCTAATTCACAATGCAGTAGACCACGGCATCTTGTCGCTCATCTGTCGGGCAAGAACATGACACCTACTCTCAACATAACGAAAGGTAGGGTGTTTACAGATTCAAGTTTCGACAAAAACGCTGCAGTTGAAATATGTAAAAAAATATGCATCGCTTCTGTGACTCCTTGTCCTGGCTTTTGATCATTCTTGTCTTTTACTTTCAGTTCGAACAACAGCAAGAACGTGCGGTTGCCCACGCTGGACCAAACAGTGGAGCCATCCGGCCTCCAGGAATATGCGAAAAGTCCTGCTCCTCGCTCTGACCTGCGGGTCTTTTTTGTGGCCGAGAAGGTGCCCATGCTGCCGACCAAAGTTATGAGAACTTTAGAAGAAGCTATTGCACAAACACTTCAACAAAACTGGACATCGCTCGTACTAGCCATCTCAAGAATTCGACCCGATATTTTAGTGCAAGCGATGCGATATCACAACCCACCTACCCTATCAGTAGTAATCAACTCTCCGAATAATATGCGACAACTGCACCGTGTCTTTCGAGGTGAGGGTGAACGTGGTGCGCACGCCGTGTTGTTTTACGCACCGTCAGGTGGGCGTGGACCTATTTTTGATCTTTTGTGGACTAGCAGCTGGTTCGTGCCATACCTAACTCTAGTATTCTTCACGCCTTCGGACGCTGCCGGGAGGCTTTGTGATTCTATGCGCCAGCTGCACTTTCCCTCAATAGAGTTCACGGAAGGGAAGGTTGAGATCTGTAAAGGACGTGATCACATTCCTGAAACCCAGCTCTGGTCACGACTTAGACGTCGCGACGTTGTGATTGCTTGTGGTGACGGGCCACCATTCTGTAATGGGGAATTCGATAATCTAATACTCGGAGCACTGAAGTTTGTTAACGCAACCGTTACTTTGCAGCAAGGGGGTATGTTTTGGGTTAAGCGTATGGAGACTGAGATGAAACGTATGTCAGCGGATGTCACGTTACCTTACGACATGCTGGGCGAGGAAACTCCCTTCCGCTTCCACATCTCTCCTCTACTGATTGAAAAACGCGTAATATTTTACGCCCACCTGCGCCATGCACGCGTCAAAACGTCGGCGAGATCACAGTTTTTATCTCATGAGTTGCTGGGAATCATTTACGCTACCGCAGCAGTCCTCGGCTTCCTCTTAGCTGTCGCAGCAATTGCCATGATGACAGAGCGATTCTTGCACGAACCAGCTTTAGGTCTTCTGGAGGTCTTTTTCAGCGTCGCCTTGTCGAAGGGTTACAGCCTGAGCAAAGATAAATTTTCTTCTAACACTCGTAGGGTGCTCTTTTCCTTCTGGTCTCTGGCGTGCTTGTGTATTGTTGTCTATGTCCAGTCAGTTATAACTTCATCTGTCATTCTTCCCTTCCAGCAAAGTAAAGTACTCACGTTCGAGTCGCTCTGCGACGCCATACGGAAAGAAAGTTTGTGTCACTGTGGAGACGAGGAAGCCCTCGGGTACTTGCGTGAGCTGACAACATGGAGGAACATGACCAAATCACTCCTCAAGAGCAACAGAAAACCTGCACACTGTCACTGGCTTATCCCCCCCGAGAAGTGTCCCCAAAAAGTTCGTGAAAAGAGCCACGTTGGCTTCAACATCGAAGTGAACGATGGAAAATGCACACACCAACTCGGAGATGACTTGATCTTGGGACAGAATCCACTGGGCAGAATACTCTCTGGGTCCTTTGTGAGAAAGGGATACCCGCTAGCGCGCAATTATCACAGCCTCATACGAAGGGAAATTGAAACCAGCTTGTTTCAAAGATTGCAATCTCTGCGTCAATCTTCGTGCACCGAGAATCATTACAGGGAGGAGTTTTCTGGTCGTTACACACCGTTCGTGGCATGCATTACCGGTTGCGCTTTAGCGACATTAATATGTGCTAGTGAAATTTCATGCCCAAAAATTATGGCAAGCCTGCACTCACGCGCAAGACTTCAATTGCGAATCCGTTGTAGGTGATCACTGACGGACACAAAGATGCGCTTTAATATTGTTGTGGTGTTGTGGGTGACGTCGGCGGCACGACATTCTAATGAACTCATGTTGAGGAACGCCAGAGTGACGTTGTCGTTTTGGTCGATGTTTTCGTACGCCACTCTGCAAGCGCGACTTATCGTCTTGAACGGCCGCTCTACACGCCGTGCCTCTCGAAGCGCGGCCTCTTCTCGTCCATGCGAACTAACCACTGCCGGGCTATCTGGAGCTACAGCAGCTTCGATATTTGAGTCACGTCTCTTCTACGGTACAGAGCGCATGCGTACGACGACAGGAGGGTGAAGGAAAAAGGGGCGTACTCTGAGACGTCCCTTTCTCGTTCCCAGCAAGTGTTGGCACGACACGGCTAAGCCAGGAGTTCTTTTTTTCCTTTTTTTTGTCGCCAATGTTGGCCAATCTCCCTAGTGGATATGCTTAGCTTGACGAACCTGCGCTAGACGAACGCGTGCACGAGGGCTCGACATTTTTTAAATCTTTAGCTGCCGGCACCACACACAAATGCCTGACTCAACTGCTTCGCTGTTAAAACCAACGCTTTCGGTCAACGTCAAATTCATCGTAGAATTAGGGATGGGACCACATTTATCTGGAGAAAGCAGCAGCCTTATTGGGCGGTATTCAATTTATGTTGCTCTTTATATTTACCAAAAAGAAACACGCACAGGAAAACAACAGCATAAGCAGTTATGGCTATGTGAAAAATCATTGAGTAGTTGGAATTCGTCGCAAATCTGAAGTGAATTGTTCTAAATTCATCGTTCAAATACTTTAATATGAACAAAAGCTGGACGAAGTGAGACTGTCTGAATGCATATTTTATTTCAGGTGTTATCAACTGAACGATGCCGCTATTTACAAGAGTGCTTAATTACGTAAGCCATAACTTTTTTTCTTGACGTACAGGAACCTTGGCGTGTGTATGTCGTCTGCCGAAAGGAACTGGAGGTTTTTCGCGAACCCGTCTCCGTTAACTACCAGATGTGTTGCAAACGTTTTCTCTCGGATCTCTCACACGTACTTAAAGCACATAAGTCATCGAGATTCTCGCGTGAAAATTTAAGACCGCACTATCCCTTTCCCACCGGAAAATCAGCCACCCAGATTCGCGCAATCTCGACGAATTCTGATACCTTCTACAATGCCCCTGTCTACCACCACATGTCCTCTGCAAGATACGCCTTCAACTACGGTGCTTGAGACCTCCCGGAGTCAATTTATGAACTTCGATGTGAGTGCCTCCAGTGTTGACACCATCTTCGTTCCCTTTCCCTAGAGCAGTGAGAGAGAGCGCTCACCAACTCCAAGCTTGAGGATCAGAAATACCTAGTCAGTCGAACCAGAGTCGCGCCAATATCCCCCAGACTTTTGAAATGAGATGAAGCAGCCCACATTTCTCCCTTTCCATTATTATGTCGTCTGCAATGCACGTATTTTCCCCTTTCCCGCACCGTTAAAAATATTCATCTCGTGGCGTTAGTTCCTATATCATTCAATATTACTTGGGGTTGGGTCAGTTGGCATCGTGCCCTCACGGGGAACGTCCCCTTAGTCCAGGTAGAGGTCCACGCTTGAAGGTGAAGATATGGTGTTTACCCTGCTGATATAGTCCTAGGCCAAATTAAGGTGTTCTGAACTAAATTAATCTCCCCATGGAGTGCGCGTTGCTAATTGTCGTTTACGATTGTGATTTTCGTGTTTGTAACCTTGAAGCGGCCACTGGTCCCGGCGTTGAGCCCGGCCAACTCTACCAACACTTCGCAGCGGCGATGGGAGCTAGCCTAAGGATTTTGTTGCGAAACAATAGGTTTCGTCCAGCGAACGACTACTGAAATAGGAACATTATGAAACGTAGAGCACTGAACTCTACAGGACGACCACAGAAAGAAGGACCTATGACGCGGTTGATGATCTTCACGTGTTTCGTGTGTCCTTTCTTTGGTCGTCCTGTAAAGTTCAGCGCTCTACGTTTCATATTGTTCCTATTTCAGTAGTCGTTGCTGGACGAAACGTATCGTTTGGCAACGAATTCCTTAGGCTATCTCCCATCGCCGCCCCGAAGTGTAGGTAGAGCTGACCGCGCTCAACGCGGGGCCAGTGGCATCTTCAGGGTCATAAACACGAAACTCACAATCTTAAACGCTGATTAGTGAAACGCCCTCCACGGGAACATAATTTAGTTGGAAACATATTATTTTGGTCTAAGACTGTATCAGCAGGGTAAACACCATATCCTCGCTTTCAAGTGTACACCTTTACCTGAATTAAGGGGGCGTTGGTCAGATATTTTTCAGCACTCAGCTTGGACACTTCTGTCCTTTCGCTTTCGGGAAACGTCCTTTGCGGTCGTCGGTTGAATGCGTGATGAATGGCTTTCTTGTACCTTCCCAGGGCGCTGAAGATGTAACAATGGCCATACAACTCGGAATAACAACCCTTCGGCATCTCTGATACCGAATTTGTGGTGTCACGCGTGAGTAGGTGGGAAGGTAACCTTGGATATTGTGTTAGCGCACCGACTAAAACATTCCTTCGTTCTTACGTGTCGATGTGCAAGAGGCGACTTTTCTCCGTGACGGCCAGTCACGAATCCGGCCTCTGCTTCTTAAAGCGACCTAGCGTATTCCGGGGTCTATAGACATACGCTTAAGAATGGAAAGGACTATGTATAATTCTTCATTCCAAGTGGATCTCTCTGGGCGCGGTATCTTTTCTCATAACACAGATGCAAAAACGACCTTCCCCTTCTTTCTTCCTTCCCTCACGGATCTCCTGCCATCCGTAAACCTGTACATTTATTAGCACGGAAGCTTGATATGAATCACCATGGCGAGGAGGGGACGACGTAAACAAAAACTCTACTGAAAGGGCCACCATTCCATACAGAAAATAAAGAATAACATATTTGTGCGGGTATGGAATTTCGAGAGAGGAGGTCAGAGCAGGAACAGAGCTTGTCACGTACTACTGCGTACCTGGCATAGTAGAGAAAAAATGAGCTTGGTGCCCGCCGCCGGACAAAGAAACGCGACGGCACGCTGGTGTAACAGGTGCACTAGGGGAGATATGACTGTGGGAAATATACTGCTTTGCTGGCGGCAGTGAGTCTGCGGGGTTAACGGACATCAAAGGACGATGAACAGAAAGTAAAAAAAGAGACGCAAACGTAGCAATAAAGGTGTTTTTGATAATTGCTGGGCTGTCACCTGCAAAGACCGTAGGCAGACTGACGCGTTTCGAGCCCGTTTTCATTCGTGAGCAGTTTTTTTGTCAATACTAGGACACCCGAGCAAGTAGGTAGAAAGCGAAAAGAAAAGTTGGCGTAATGATCCACTGAGATGCTGTTCCGAGCAGTCCTATAGAGCGCTATAGCAGAAAAAATTGTATATTTCCTGTACTTTCCGCAGCTTTTTTTAGAATCCAGAATCTTCCCCTCAGACAGAGTACCCCTAAGAAATAAACATTATTGAAATCGGCGAATTCGAACGAATTATGGAATTCAGTTGAAGCAATATCAGGCCATAGACTTTTTAAATAATAACGAGGAAATTGAAGAACTTATTAAAGAGTTTAAATCCATAAAACGGTTCGAAAAACATTTGCTTCACGTATTGTTACAATGATACGTCCAGCTTACAATGCGGTAGCAGACAACATAATTATCGCGGAAAGAGTGTTACTTTTGTGTTTCTTAATTTAATAATGCTTGTTCTTTAGGTTGAAGTTGAGTAACTTTCTGTATTAAACTTGTCTTTTTTGTCGTGTTTTCACTTTCAATTGAGCTGTTTTGCTCTACTAAACGCGCGCATGTCACGCTTTTTTCAATTTTTTCTGCTTTTTTATAAATTAATGCGGTAAAATCTTAGTGTATGGTATGTATGTGTATTTTTTTCTTTTACTATGCGTTTTCTTTCTTTTGGGTTTCGAAAATTCTGCTAGCTATGTTGTTACTTTTCTGCATGATATAAGAAACCATGGTATATTTTTTTTCTTTTCATTTGATTTTGTGATGTGTGCTGCTCCCGGCTTGGGTCCAAGTTACTTTGGGAGGAAGCGCCTCGTCAGGCTGTAGCCTCTTGCCCTCCTCCTGAGGTGTGAATGTACTTTAACCCCCAGAAAACCACTAAATAAAAAAAATGTGAGTTCGCCCGCACCAGGTTGTGGTCTGCATTGTTGTACTCCATGTTCTCGCTTGATATTGTAATGCTGTAGACCTTTACACATACTATGTCAGGTACGTCGCTCATGTTAGCTATTGCCAGTTCATGCACGCCCTGTTAAATATTTTGCACCGTGTTAGCTATTGTGCATAATGTGTGTCGGCGTGAAATAAATCACCCCAATCTTCATGGCCGTGACTTGTCGTTTTTCCCGGTTACTAACGCAGTTGCAGCAGTTACAACTCCTCGCTGGTCTTCTGGATGCCTATCTTTATATCGCTCTCATGTTTGGAAGTTCATGATCAGGGAATACGCTCTCAATTATCTGCTGAAAAGTTGTAAAATTTCGCGTTGAATTGTCATACATGTGAGATGAAGCCTGCTTCGTTATCCATGTAAATTTGAGGGGGCCATTGCGAGATGTTGCAGGTCGGAAAAAAATTGGGTGTAGCCTGTAGCAGTAGTCTTTGATCTCCAAAATACCGAGTATTTTTCCGAACTTTTTACTCGAGGGGAAAGTTAGGAGTAGGCACAAGTCTTTTTATCAAATCATTTTAGTCGGTTAAGCTAAGGTGCACCTCGTGGTCCAAGACACATCACATCAATTGCTGGAAGAGAAGGTTGATCTTCACTAAACGACCGGTGCATTATTGTTCATAAAGCTCCACTGAAGTCAGTAGATAACTTGTAGAAAGCCGTTGCTAAAATTGCTATTCTGCAATAATAGTACTAATAGCATCAAGTAAATTAATAATTATATCATCATCACCATCATTGAACTCCACGACCACCTGCAGACTTCTTATACGCAACAACACGCACGAGCAGTGAGCTCTCCTCTTTAAGACACTCTCGACAGCAGCAGTCACACATTTTCTACGATTTAGATTCCGGATGCCACTTGTTGGTGAGGGGTAAAATTTTATCTAAGGTTTGATCATATCCCAAGTTGATGCAGGCACTGGTTCGTGTTCACTTACCCGACCGTCTAGCGATCTTATTTCCCAGTTTCACTCATGTTTTTAACCAAATATTCAACCGCAGATGACCCAAATCCTTGTGTTGAATATCAACCTATAAGTCCAAGAAAATATTCTTATCTCACCGGTGGGTCTGATAGAAAGCGCACAGGGCAAGGAGGCTGAAACGGCTCAAACAAATATGCAAGCGGGACGGGGTTGCCTGACGACGTCTCAGTTTCAAGGGGCCAGTCAAAGCCTAACATCCAAAACAGCGCACCCTGCTCGTCTCATCGAACAGGCAAACGTAATCAAGATATCCAACCCATCCAGTAGAAACAGCTGCATCTAGTAGAAACTCAGCCAGGAAATAAGCTACCAGAAGCAAGATTCAAAGCATCCCACAGGTTCTACTGTAGGAAGAAAACACGAGGAACGTGCACGTGGTAGAATACCCAAAGGAACTGTAAGAACGGGCACATGCAAGGTTCACTCCAGTAGTTGTCACCTGTGCTCTTTAAACAGCAAGCAAAAAGGGACATTAAGACTTGAACAGCAAGCAAGACTTGACATTCAGACTTAGCGGAGGAGGTAGCGGATGCTTGTCATCAACATGACGCCACTGAAAACATAAACACTTGACAGTGCCCTGGCTCGAAAGAGGATTGCAGGAATTTTCCAAATGGAATAATTTCTAAGACGGCGGCTCAAATCACATCCAAGATACATCACGCGTGCATAAGTCAGCTAGAAGTCTACGCCGTGCGGACACCGGGACTCAATACCCAAGAACGTAGTATAGCGGCATTCACGGCAGCCCGATGCCTCTCACCGCGGCCAGTTACCGTGGCGGGGACACATCGATTCCACGGAATCCCACAAAAAAACTTTCCCGTTTCGCAATACAGCGAAGCCATCGTAAGATAACAAAGATTTACAAGACTAAAATACCCATCTTCGCAATACGAGCTCACCAAAAAACAATTACCATAACAATTACAATTAATGTTATCCGCTCTGTTACCTTGGTCGTCCATTCGTTCTCATTTTGCCTGACTGCATGGCCAGTTTAAGCCCATCTCCTCTGTCGACTTTACAAAGTTAGAGTTTTACAGAGTTCACTCGCAATACCTTTTTCTGTTCCTTCAACCGTCATAAAAATAAACTTGTGTGCGTCATTATTCTAATATGAATTGTGGTATATGCTCGCTTCACCGCGCCACACTACAACGTTGTCAAAACGTCGCTCAATTATTGTCACCATATTCAAGGCAAAAGCTACCAAGGAGTGGTGCTTACTTGTCGCAAAGTTGTTGTTCAAAATTTAAAATGGTACAAAGCACGCCGCTGCATACACGAAAAATGAGATACAGTGGAAGCCTTATTATGGCCCACGTTGTAACTGCTGACACGTACTGTCGCTGTATATCGACCTGCTGACGCTGAAAGCAAAACAGAACGGTCCCAACCGAGGAAGGTAAAAAAGAGAACACGCACAACACAAAAAACGTAATCGAGAAAAACGACGCCACAAAAAGTTAAAGGGCTAGATTTCAAACTCATCCAGTGGGGTCGAGTGTCTGAAACGAATGGACCTAGAAACAGGCGAACACCCTAGTTTTTACGCTGAGATATCCTATTCGACTATGTTTCCAGAAACATATAAGTTGCCGTGTACGGGTTTCTTAACATGGCACAGCTCCTAAAATCGGTGCTCAAAGAATGTATCTGCACTAATTTAAACGGTCAACGTCAACGCTGAGCGCGTTTAAATTCTTCTGAAAATACAGCGCAGGCCAGGAGCAAAAGGGAAAAGGGCATGCAGTGCCAGCTTTATCATCATTCTTGTACCAGCGGAGAAACATATTAGGCCTCTTGCTTCGGCGGGGTTTACCCCAGCAAGATCACTCTCACCTGATCACTCTTACCTGCAAAAATACTTAAATGGCGGAGAATACCACCTCGCGTTCTTGTCCGAAATCTTTTCCAGTTCCTCCACGCAGCAGAAAATCATCAACGTGACTCCAACACTTTTCGCATAGTCTACATGTGAAACTCGCTTCGCAGGATTTCCGTATATAATCCTAAGGGGTACACACCAGCCTTGTGAGCACACTCGATTTCTCGGTGGAAAACAAAACAACAAACAAACACCAAAGAAACCTCCCGGGACAAAAAAGCTGCTGCCTAAGCTCTAAATATCACGTTGTCCAAACAAATCAAAATCGTCGGGATCGTTACATGTTACATGCTATGCAAAAACTCAAACATCAAAGGTATTCATTTATTCTATCTAATCATAGAGCACGCGTGGGCAACTTCACACGCAAGACCAAACACGCACTCACGCAGCCACATTAGCGAAAGTGATAGTGAGGCTCCGGTTCTCGTGTGTTCGGTCACCATCCTACCTCTCGCTTCTGCACTGCAATTTACAAGAAATTTTCTTCCACGATTCCGCATTCTGACCGCATTCTGAAAACCATTGCAGACCTACCTGAGATGGAGATCGTCTGGGTTCTTGGGCATGAATCCATCGATGGTAATGAGGCGGCTCACACCACTGCCCGCGCGTACATACACCGGCCCATTATCCGGAATGGAATGTTCTCCGCTGACACCAAAACGGACCCACTTCTCCGGTATTCAGACTCTGGAACATTATACGCTCGGCAGAATAAAATTCCCACCGCCTCATCCTCTGTTCACCAGAGAAGAAGCCACCACTCTTCGGTGATTGCAGACAAATTCTTATCCCCACAGCACCTTCCACCATTCTATCTATATTTGCAATTTCTGTCCAACGCCTGGCACCCTGTACCACCACGTATGGGAGTGCCAAGGAACTCCAAACCTACCCCCAATCCCCTGCCCAACTTTTGATCAGTGGTAGGCTGGTCTGGTCGACTCGGACCTTGGACACCAGCAAGAACTGGTAAAGAGGGCCTGGACGGCAAGTCGCCGCCTGGGTATCCCGGAATAAGGATTCCCTCCATCGGGAGAGCACCCTGCCTTCAGCACTTACGGTTAATAAATGTTTATTCTCCTCTGCCTCCAAAACACGGGATATCCAAACGAGGGGCATTTACGATCTTTTGCCCGTGCGTCTACTCGACCACGCCGATTTTGTGATTAAATGAGAATTTCAAAGTTTTAAACTTCGACAACCATCGCTCCCGTCCTTTCTGACCTTGTTGGAACAGTCGAAATTAACTCCTCTATTTCAAGGGTTTTTATAATCACAGTGTCCGCGTTAGTTGCACTGCTGAAAAATGAGCAGCAAATCATCATCGTACATATTTTGTATCAAGCTCCATCTGAAAAATCCTAAAAATCAAGAAGAAGCAAAAAAATAATCTCCGTATTCAACACCACAATTGGAAACAAGGGGCCCGTTGAAAGAACTCAGGAAGGAACTTCAGCAGCCATGAACGCCAAAGAGGGCACGAGGAGTGTAGTTCGGCATTTTATCGCCTGGAAATCGAAATTTTATAAGTTTCAGGGGAAGCAACAGGAAACAAACTTGCAGGGAGCGTGGGACTAGACCCGGCAACCTTCGAATTAGCGGCCCTCATTCGAAATTCTGATTCACTACACGCCTGGCGAGGTCCTCGGTTCTGGCAGTATTAGGGCCACCTGCAGCATGAGAGGACAGCTCGCTAGTTGGCTGCTCAAACCAAGTCGCAGACGCTCCTGTCACTGTTCGGGTGATAAAAAGATAGTACTCATTCACACCGAGTTGTTCTAGTGGCGCTGGCTACCACATCCAAGCGTATTATACCCGCACAACCATATAGATGCCGCAATAAGTGGGGGCAGCACCGCCGCACCATTAGCCTAATTGGTAAAGCCTCTAACACGCAATCCGATACTCGGGAAGGTAAACCTTGGCCGTTACTTATCAAGAGCTTTCGACTACCTCTCTTGGCTGATATATGGATACTTAGATTTCCTTACAATACGAACTGGGTACAACCCACTGCAATTATGTTTTGTTTCGGTAGTTCGAGACACAGGCTCACCAGAAATTTTCCTCCTGTGCACTATTCCACCGAAGCTTCAGCGTAAAAAGGCACATTATGTGCTGAATTTCGTTTGTCGCTCTAGCAGTTTTCGAGAGGTCTCTCAACATAGAAGGAGATGACGCGCGGCAGCTCCTTTTGTGAGACCTGGACGAGGCTCTTCAGCTGGTGCCAAGTCGCACACATGTAAAAGGCGCTATCACCTTCATATAAAAAAGAGTGAATATTATATTAAAGAAACCTATCTCATATTCATGACCCACACATTTTTTCTATTGATGTATGGCACTGTGCACACTTCATGGCAGGTCGCGAACCGCGATTACACTTCGGTTCCCCACCCGCAGGTGAAGAAGCGCGTTTGCAACGTGTTTCAGAGGACCCCTCAGCGCTAGAGAAAATTATTGAATAGTCGCTGACCAGTGCTCTTACAAGTTGGTGTGATAAGCTAAACCGGTCCCTGTCATAAACGTAGCACCTATCTCTTCACGAAATCTACGAACTATATCTTCACAGAACCATAGACTTTAAAACGCCATCCACCATTCCAAGTGATTGAACCTTGAACAGTGATTTTTTTTAGATTATTCCTTCCCTTCACCCGTGTCCCTCTCCTTCCTCAACAGGGAATTTGTGCCACCTCTGACAATCAAGGTACTCCTCCTCCCCCTCCTTTAGTGTAATGAAAAGAAAAGTTGAAAAGTAGCACCCTAACAGTGCCCGGCTTGTATACGAACTTTTTTTCAGAGTTTGGCGGCTGATATTGTGCTCACAGTCCCTGCTGCCTAATAGGCTGCACGAATTTGCTATTATCCCTTACAAAGTTTATCCTCATGTGAACTTCCCAAATGGGAACACTAAGCCCGATGTTCTTTTAAAACCATTGGCGATGCATATCATAAACGCGGCAGCAATTACGCATGACCGCTTGATTTAAATGTGCAAACTCCCAAGTGCAACCGCCCCGACATAGGTTAAGCCGCGGCAGTATAAACCTCACGGCCGCCGCGGAATCAAACAGTTTTGGGAAATACTGACAGCATCAAGTGCACCCTCGTTCGAAGAGGTAAAGGGGAGCGGAGGTTCTCCACACCTTCTGTCTCTGACTTGGACGCTGTTAAAATTATTATATCTTTCGCTAGGAAACAGCTCCAAAGAGCACCTAGTGCGAAACAACAGCTGCTTCAGATTGACGAAGAATTCACAAGGCTCATGGTGTGGGAAATTTTCGCCCAATCGTATGCAATGGCAACCGCAACTTGCAAGATGTTACACAAAATTATGCGCAGTTTAGGCAGGGTTGAAGTTGCCAGTGTGTGACGTTCGGGCTTCCGCTCACTGCTTACAAAACGTGATGTCTTGGCATACTCGATATGTATTTGTTGAGCAGCTGAATCAAAAACATCGTCTAGTCCGTTGCAGCTCTTCCAAGGACTGGTGCCGTGAAATGTCACCACTACGCCTGCACATAGCCCAAGTGTAATTTCTGCGCGTTACACCACATAATCCAAATCACTTTCTGCATTCGGAACATTGCCCTAAATGATATTTTAGGCATGCGTTAGCCTAGGTATTACGAAAATTGCTTCAATTAATATTTTTCCTTTGGCATCGTATTTCAAGAAAACACTCTGACCTGCACTCCAGCTATGACATGATACATAATATATGTTTCGTTTTTTTTTCTCCTACCCGCTAATATGTGTTTACTTTCGTGGCAATATCGCGAACGCTACCCTCATAATGGACGAAGAAGCTTCCAACCTTGGCTTGCTCCATTTCTTTGGCAGCTGCAAACAGTGTCAACAACTACAGAAAGAACACAAACACAAAATACAAGTGACGGCAACTTTAAAACAACCCAATCGCGCTACCTTTAGGGCGGCACAATTGTGAGCAGATTGCACGAATCCTCTCAAGCAACCTGGCTCGCTGAATAGAAAGTCCACATCATTGAAAAGGAGTACATTATTTGTAGTCACCTACAGGTTTATTGTAGGAATGCCAAGGTCTCCTTCTTCACTAACGGACAAATAACAATGTATTGAGAGAAACCTTGCCACGCCTTTCTGGAGGTATAAAGTTGCCAGTTGGGAAGACATTCTTCCAGTTAATTTCGTGTTAGCGTAATCTGCATGCTATTAGTTGGGAGAGCTGCTGGAAAATAGTCCAAAGCCACCCAATAGAAAAATTAGCACGCGAAAACCGCGGCTACAAAAATGAATATAATGTTTTTGGTTACAGAAAAGAAGGCAAGATTCCTTTTCCAAAACCGCAGCTGCATCCGGACTATTATGCGCGCCATAGTGGCACCCCTGATTGCCTCCGTGATCGCCGGCTCCGGCAATGTCGGAGTTTTTCTGATTCCGCAGTTTTTCTCCTGGGCTTCGGTGCCCCAATTAAGGGAGACAAAATGAAATGCTCGTCGTCTATGATTGCAAATTGCTTGCATGCCGGTCGTCTGCATGGACTACTATAGTAACGGGTTTTGATGCTGAGGGAATCAAGCAGGTGGTTTTTATAGCGTTGTTACTAAGGAATCCATCCTACTAGCGAACATTAGGAAAGAGACAATGCTAAAGAGGAGACGGAAAGACACGCTAGATAAAACACACGTTGCCCCTTTATCTTTTTCCTTGTCTTAATGTTCGCTAGTACGACGAATTGCTTAGCTAACTCGCCCAAGTTCGCGCTTTTGTCGTTGTTACTAATCTAGCCAATAGAAGACCATGTGAATGCCTCCCAGTGGCAGGTTGTATTGATACGCCAGATGACAATGGTAGAGAACCGCCGAGTGAAATTCGTGACATGGAAATGCGTATTTTTTTAGTCTTGCACCAGTTCTCGAAATTTGTCCCATTCGAGAACCCGCGCTCAGGATCTGCAGTATAGTTTAACACGTAAACAGCCTATAGTTCTGAACGCAGAATGCGATAAAGGTCGCGACAACTCCCTCTACGGGTTCTTCTCTCCCTCAAAAAGGAAAAACCCTGTCAAGTGTTGGCCCATGCACGTCGCTGAGTATTGGCGCTTCGAGGCTCCATATATCGAAACTGGTAAGTGTGAACGGCGCAACAGAGGCAGCACAAACGAGTCTCCATATCAGTAGAACGCGCCCGCCCTTACCTCTTGTGTGACCCACAGCCCCATCAACAACAGCGGGCAGGGGTGGCAAGGTGCGAGCGGAGCAGCATCAACATGGCAGTGGCAAACACCGGCCGCTCGTTACTTCCAGGTCGGTTTTGCTTCGTGAAACTCACTAGACTGCACTTCGCTGGTCACCCTTCGGAAACTAGAAATACACTGAATAGTTTAACACGAAAGTATTGTATTCCCGGATACACCAAGATTTCGATTACATCATATCCATCACGGAAATGACGCCAGTACAACGAGCAGAGGAGGAACGCCAGAAAAGGTTCATTTGCGCAGATGGTGCTGCCGTCTAGGATAGGTGAAGCGAAGTAGTGCATTATGAGGCTAGCAAACGCCGACAATTGTTGTAAGCTGCGCCGTAGCGACGCCGACGGGCGAATGGCGTGAACGCCAAATGATTTGATGGGAAGAGAAACGCCAGCGGGTAGCGGAACGCATTCGCGCGTGCACGGTTCAAGCTACAAACTCTACCTCTCGCGTTCCACAAGCTCAGCTCGTCGCAAAGCACCCGTCTGCCGTTTACTCCACGGAGCACGGCCGAAATGGTCGTACCTGTCTTAGAGAGACCCGCTATAGGAGGACGTCGCTCGCAAAGGACGCCTACAAGTTAGCCACCGTCCCGCAAATCATGCTACTTTCGCTGCAGATTTCGTTGCCCTTTTCACTTTTGTGCTTCACCGATTCCTGTGACATAGGAATCAATCAAAGTTTTTTTTTGCTCTCAGCTAGTCAAATTTGAAACAGTGCCCAGAACAAACTTCTTAAAATGTTTCAGTATTTCCTGTTTTGTTATTAGCATAAACGCCAGATTATGCATGCTTATCGTACTTGAAAAACTGGCAAACCTGTATACACAATGCCTAATGACAGCAATGGTACCGGAATCTTGGAAGAACGCGAACATCATCCTAATCCATAAGAAAGACGACATGAAGGACTTGAAAAACTACAGGCCGATCAGCTTACTGTCAGTCGTCTACAAGGTCTTTACCAAGGTAATCGCTAACCGAATCTCTGCAACCTTAAATATCAGTCAACCTAAAGAACAAGCAGGGTTCCGTAAAGGTTATTCAACAATGGACCATATTCACACGATCAATCAGGTGATAGAGAAGTGCGCTGAGTATACTCAACCCCTATATATAGCCTTCATAGATTATGAGAAAGCATTTGACTCGGTCGAAACCCTAGCAGTCATTCAGGCATTACGGAACCAGGGGGTAGATGAGCATTATGTAAGAATACTAGAGGATATCTATAATGGGTCTACAGCTACTATCATCCTCCATAAGGAGAGCAGTAAAATACCTATAAGGAAGGGTGTCAGACAAGGAGACACAATCTCTCCAATGTTATTCACAGCATGCTTACAAGAAGTATTCAGAACGTTGGATTGGGAACAGGTGGGAGTAAGGGTTAATGGAGAATACCTCAGTAACCTCAGATTTGCTGATGACGTTGCCTTGATAAGTAACTCGGGGGACGAATTGCAAAGCATGCTTTCCGCACTGGACAAACAGAGTAGAACCATGAGTCTGAAAATTAATACGCAGAAAATCAAAGTAATGATAATAACCTCGGGAGTACAGCGGGCAGAACCACAGGAGGTGTTCCAGGTCAGCCCGGGTTCCACATTGGCTGCACATTCCAGTATTGGGCTGGTCGAGGGAACGGCTGCTTTCCTTACTTCGGCCGGTGTGCAGGTGTGTGCACGGCCGCGTCAGAGCGGCAGGCGTCTGCGGGAATCGTTTTTGCTTCCACAAAGCGCTTTATAGTTTACAGCTTTATCAATTTTTCGCGAACGACGCGCGAAATCGAACACCCCAGCCAAGCTATTGTAGTTGTCAGCAGTGTTGGCTGGGAAAAGGCGAACTTAAGATAGGTCGGGAGCTACCTTAAGCAGCGTTTACTTTGCGGTCCGATAAGTTCGTGAAAAGGCGCCGTTAGATAAAAAGTTTGGTTTTGGACCGCGTTAAGGCACCGAAAAGTGTCCGAAAGGAAAAGTTCTACTTAAGTTACGTTTGTAAATATGGGGCTAAGGGACGAGCCAGACTTTAGCCGGAGCAGTGATAGGAGGAAGGGGGGGGTGCAGATTCGCACGCTAGGCATTAGAACTGAAGTTCCAAACATCGTTCTTGCTTCGCCAAACGGCCGCCAAAGCTTGACGTACAATGCCGACGACATTTCTATATAGGTAGTTCACCTGTATTTTATGTCTGCCGATTGATAATTCTTAAGAAAGGCATTACAAGGGTGATTTGTCAAGCCTGTTGGTCAGAGTAACAGAGAGGATTAAAAGACACGAAATGAACAGCCTTATGACCACCCTTTCCTTCCAACATCTTACTTCTCACATGCGTAACAGCCCTAAGAGTCTGCGCAGAATTTGTAGAGCGAAAGCACTCCTATCCCACCATCAGTGATGCAGAAGATAAAAGATGAAGCTGTACCAACGGTGTTACCGTTACCGTCTTGGACAGCGCTTTAAAAGGGCTAATCAACTCATATTTTAGGGTTAGTGAAAGCGTTCAGTCTAGCAACCAATCAATCAATCACTTGGACAACAAGCAGGAGTTAACAACACCAAACCTGTTCGCCATCTCTCAACAATGCGTGTGTACTCTGGAGCATAACAAATTGTTCTACACAAAGGCTGTACCCCACATCTGCGGTGGTGCATAGCCCAAGGCAACCACACATTAATATACGTTTTCTTAGGCGGATATATCCTGGTTGAAGTATTCACGCCGTCCGTCATGTTTCCCTGGTCTGAACCTACCTTACTAACGTGCGTCATTGCCGTCAGCATTAAACAGCACAGGCATAGATCGTGCAAAATATTCCGGAGAATGGTTGGACTGCGGGCTTGGAAAGGTAACAAAGTTGACACCGGGAGCAGCTTCGGCAGGTTCATTTTTTTTCTTTTGTTTCCTCTTACTTTACGGGTTAACTGTCACAACGTCATAATTTTTTTGAGTCACAGGAACGAACATGGGTAAAATGAAGGCCGGGTAACCTGTGTTGTGCGCAATAATAACCAATGGCACGCTCATGTCCCTCCTGGTTTCGGAGTCTGTGAAGTAATAAAAGCCCCTCTTTTGTCTTTGTCACGCAAACTAACATTTGTTACTTAAGTAAGCCGTTACGTGCAACGCATATTGCGCTGGTCTGGGAACGTTGCAGGTTTGAATTCACAGTGAAAGGTGGTGTAACGTTTTGCATTGCAAACATGTGGGAGCTGAAGTTGCAGCCGTCTTCGTGACTAGACAATTACGCCAAAAGGGCGAATATCTCAACTTTAATGCGTCCAGAATCCCCTGTACAACGGCTCTTAACTCCTAACACCAAATTAAAAAAAAATTGGGCGTGCTGTCGGATTGCTTAAGTGGCAAGAGGTGGCGTGATTTGTTTAACGATAAGCACATTTGAGCCTTTGTTGAAAGCATCTTAACAGAATTTTGAACATCAATTTTCTCTCCTGAAGCGGCCGCCGAGAGAGCAGATACGAGAGGTGGAGTCGCCAATACCTGCTTTGCATAGAAATATTACCGGTTCAATTTGCATAGTTATAGCATGGCCACGGTGGACGCCGACGCACTTAAAACGAACTTGAAAAAAAAACGAGTTGAATCTTTTTCTTGCGGGTTCAAAATTTATCTTTAACACGCTTCCGCTTACCGAGACCCAATAGCTGTCTCCGTGAAACGAATTTTATTACGACTGGTTTATTCTAACACTATGACGTCGCAAAGGAGGAAGTATAAGAACTAAGAACACCAAGTGGCTAGGTTGAAAACGCTACTGGATCGAAATACAGGTAGTGCTACAGTTTGTTCAGGTTAGTACGTTTCTGTCTTGTGCCACATTGCGGTGTTCCAATTAGAATGAAGCTTTTATCGGAGTGAGCTGTGTGCTTCATATTTTTTGCACTTAAAGGAATTAGTAGAATTCTAAGTCGCCAACATTTCTAGCCAATGGGAAAATTACGTGGCTATAGAAAAAGCGACGGAAAGGTTCCTTGCTCTGTTAGAAAATTTTATTCTAATTAGAAAAGAGTTGTTCGATTGCTATTTTGTTGAAGTTGTTAAGGGTACAGACAACTGATTTTTGTGGACTGCACACCTTCAAGCTCACATAAAAGCCAGCGCTTTATATACTGGGGTAACTGCAAGTAATTTCTGAATAAACAGGCGTGAATAATTTCAATTTTGCGCTAATTTTTTTTAAATTCTGGCAGGTGGCGACACGTAGTGTCTAAACGTCACACTATGTTACGTGTCCAAACAAGACCAGTTTCCCCATTCAAAAGCGAATGCAGAAAATGTCTAGTCCGCAATGGTACATCATTCTGTACACTTTGAAGTGTTGTTTCTTGTGAAATTTTGTTTCTTTAATATTTGTTGCACCCCAAGAACGTTGCATTGTATGTTTGAATATGCAACATATATTTATGATATATTACTCATGCTGTAAACAAATTCATTGGGCCCATTGTTGGAAATACAAGTATATTCCCTTATGTGCACTTTACGCCCCATTAACTTTTTGTTGGATGTATGCTTACCTAATGTTGGTTATTATATGTTACACGGGTAAATACACCTCTGAAACGCTTCATCTATGCACGTGTATATGTTGTAGTGGTATTGTGCTTCATTTTTTTATATATATATGAACCTTTTGTTTTTCTCTTTCGTAACGTTGAATTTCTGTTATGTTTCCTATCTCGTTTTGCTGAGCGCCAGCTGTTTGAATCTGGATCCTTTGTGTGAAACTGTGAAACCTGTAAGGGGGCTAGGGCCCCGTCGGGTGATGCCCGTCTATAGCCTCGGCTCCCTCTTAAAGAGGTCTAAGAAAAAGAAATAAAGGAAAGGAAAAATCCTTCGATTTCAAAACCTGATTCAAAAACCTAATGAATGAATAGAAAAGGTTGCTCATTATTGTTGTTTTACCCGCGAAAAGGTTTTTACATACCTCATTTAATCTGAAGTGCAGATAAAATTGTGCTGCGGCACGCCTCACTGTCCTGGTTGCAAGCACTTCTTTTGGCGGGACGCGTACGGCTAGAGGACCTAAAACTTCAGATTTCAAAAGTTTTTAGGCGCTGTGAACAGAACTATTTCAGTTGAAGGGGATTTACGTGATGCCCTGTCGTTTGAGATTAGGACAATATACTCGAAAGAAAACCGGCTGTCTGTTCCTGTTAGGTTAGTACCTGCACCTATACAACCTTAGCCACTGCAAGACGAAATGCAGAACTGTACACTGAAGCCTCAGTAATTTTATACGGAAATGAGAAATATGCGGAAATAAAAACTAAGCAACATATAACAGGAGCACTTGTGCGAACACTCGATTTAGTTATTACAGCTTTAGTTTACTATCGTGGCGTGCTCTTCTGGTTGAACTATTTATAGAAGGGCGCGAAAGTGCAGGCAGGAAACCTTAAAGAGAAACTGAAGTGAATTTGTCAAGCTCCTGTTTTTCCTTGCACTGCGTAGACTGGCTCGAACTAACACACTTTTCATCGTTTATCCGGTTGATAAGTCGGTAATTATTTTACAAAGCCCGAAAGAAGAAAAATTACCATGCGCGGTTTGCGGCGGCCGCACCAACTAAAGGCTGTGACGACGGGAGGAGATGCACCGTGATTAGACGATGTCCAAGGTTAGCATTCAAACAAGTTTCGGTTTCGGGTCTGTAAAAACACGCTTGACATCCGACGGCATCGTTGGCTGGGCATTCTCAATATCTGAGTAATCGTCGTACCGCGCGTCTGCCATGTTGTCGGGTGCAAAATGCGTAAGATAAGCCTCCCAGGATGGCTTGGAATCGTAGCAAACACTAGCCGAGGCCTACGCAGTGGGTGAACGCCCTCCGCGTCATGTATTTGTACCTTGCCTCACTCATGCCTGTATCGTAAAAAGCGGGTTCGCACCAGGCCAAGGGTCTGTTGATTCTGGCTGGGGCCCACTTCCCCCAAGCAGTCGGTGCTTGTGGCAACAGCACGCCAACAAAGAACTCGCTAGCGCGTCAGTGTCAGCCTGCGAGCGTTCTGTGAACAAGTTCGTGGAGCAGTTTACGTTACGGTCAAAAAATGGTGAACTCAGTATAGAAAACATCGGCCGAAAACGAAAAAGTCAACTTAATAAAAGAAAAATAGTATGTACCCTCAGGGATTCGAACTCGTGACTTGCAAAACACTTGCAATATCATACCTACCGCTCCAGACCACTTGGCCACGGGCGAGCGCTGCTAACCTTGGAAATATAAGGTAGATAATGTATAACTAGTTTACACTTTTATTTAATTTTAGCATTTCAAGCAGAGTAGGTGACTATTTGTTGTATTGCGCTCGTGCAGTAAGCGTCCCCCAAAATTTCCACAATATCTCACGTCTAGCAATTGCATTTCTTAGACGGAAAAACGTTCGCAGATTTGTGGTCGTGCTGCTGACCACAGTGCTTGTTCACTCAGCGCAAAAATGTGCTTCCTTCTCCCTAGTTTTACGCTGTACGGTAAACGTTTCAGTTGATTTTGCTTCCTCAGTACCTATATTGACTTCGCTGACTTTTCTTCTGCCTTCAAGTGGCCTTGGATTTTCTACTAGCGTACCAGTCAGCGAAGCGTCGCATGTGCGCTTGTGCAGCGCTTGTATAGAGCGACCTAGACTTGGAGCTTGATACAGTGTACAAACTAACAAAGTAAAGAAAGGCACATTCTTTCATTCGCAAACGTGTTGTGGCTTAGTTTCAACTGAGCGAGCGAATAGGGATGACTCGTCGGCCGCCGGCGGACTAAACGCTGGGCCGACTGACTCTGTCGGAAGGTCGGCGAGCCATGCAGTAGCGCAGCCAATTGCCAGCTCATCTCCTCCTGACGTCACATGAAATCGCCACAGAAAATGTGCGAAGGCGCAGAGAGGAGGACAGCATTTTCGAATTGATTTTTCTACTAAATAAATTCGCGTAAACGCGCTCAGAGTGGTCGAAAAATGGCCTATGGACTCCGGACTACAATTTGCGCTAATAATCCCGCAATGTTTACAAATCACTTCAGTGTCCCTTTAAGGGGACAATACAAAGAAGGTTTTTTTTATCTTTTTGGGAAAATATTTGTCCGGTTTGTTTCAAAGTGCTATCCCAGGTTTGGGAAAGGAAAAATTTGTTCCCATCTCGCTATCCTTCTGGGCTAATGCTTGCTGTTGAGAAGATATACGCCCCCCCCCCCCCCCCAAAAAAAAAACGCTTCCTTGAGTCAAGGAGCTACAAATTGTATTGGAGTAAATAGTGGAAGTTTATTCACCAGTTTTTTACTTATCTTGCTCAGCGTTTGTGCAATTTTAGGCACATTTATTTCCAACCTCCAGGCCTACAAAAGTGAATTTCCGAAATCCAGCTAAAACATTGCATTAGTCGTTCTTGCTTCTCTGAGTTGTAATGGCTGACGCTTTCGTGTCAAGCAGAGTTTGAAGCGATTCAAGCGAGAAAACACCTCCCATTCTGCATTCTCGCAGGTCTGAAAACTCATAGTCATGACTGGAATTGATGCATCAAAACTGATGCCAGTTTGCTTGCTGCTACTGGCTCTCGCCGGAACCTCCGCGCTTCCCGACGGCGCACCATCCTACGCGTGCAAGAGCCCGGTGAACATGGTCCCGGCCCATTCGCATGCAGCCCCACTGAGCGCAAAGGACTCGGACTACAAGCTCATTCAAGACAAGGCAGCCTTCAAAGCAAATGACGTCGTCACCGGTACTCATTGCTCACACTGCATGGAACTTGTGTTGGCTAGGACATTAGGAGACTTCTGCCTGTTTTCTAGTAGATTTATACAAGTTAAAGTTATCCCGATCTTCGCAGTCGTCGAACCAACAAAATATATTACAACTGAGTTGAAGAAATACTTCTTAAAAAGGTGATAATGAATTATAGATATGTAGGGTAGAAAGGAAGGCAGAATATGGTGCAAGGTATGCTAGGGGGGGGGGGGGCGAAGAGGGCTTATGAATCTGCGAGAAATCTTGCCCTATTTGGGCAAAGAAAAGTGTGCTGCTCTTACCCACTGAGCCACAAACACTAACAAGTGTGAAGTATCTTTCATGGTACACCAAAACATTTATTTGGAAAGTAATAGTGTTAAGAAGATTTTCGCCTTTTAATATTGCTTTCTCAAGCCATATCGCAGGGCAACGAAGCTGCACTGGACGATATGAGCGCATGAAACAATTTTCGCAATTAGCAAACTTTCGTTCATAATTCAGCCATGCGTTAACGCAATAGTTGCCAAGCGACTGGCTTTAAATTAAAAAAAAAAACCTATGGTACACACAATGTGGCTTGTCCTCTTGTTACTGAATGCAGAGGAAACAGTAAGCTTGCAAAAAAAGGGGTATAGAGATGTTTCTTTTCTGCAACACTCCAGGATATTTAGCAGGTGGCAGTAACTAGTGCGTTGCCTTTTCGGTCTCATCAAAGCTTAATTCTCAAGCTCCACAGCATCGCAGCCTTGTTTTGTTTGCTTGAGGCCGGTTGTTGTGAAAGCGGATTTTTTCTAAAATCCTAGTAGGTCCCCCAGGTAAGGGCGCTAGCCTTCCCTCATCAAGTTTATATGATACTCTCCGTCTCTTTAAGAAACTTTGTATAATCACTTAAAAAACGACTGCAATAGGTTGTAAACATTTCTACTCGTGCAGTTTGTCATAACTGTTTTGGTGTCCGTGACACCTCCTGCAACTGTGTGTTGTTATTTTTAACATACTCATTTATTTTTAATATTATTTGTTTTGTTCGTTTTGATCAAAATTTCAATATGTAGAACGAAAGCTAAAGGCAAACAACTGCCTGATTGGTGCCCTGACACCAAAATAAAATACCACAGGAGCAGTACGCAATGAAAGAACCAGTGCACTCGTGAGGGAAAGTTATAGAAGCATGTTAATTGTAGCATTACAAAAATAAGCTAGCCGTCAAATATATATTTATTAACTAGGCTTTAAACGACAACGTCGGATGCCGAATTTATCGTACATAATATTTAGAAGATAATTATAACTTTTGTAGAGATGTTTTTAGATTATCGAAGCATTGACGTTTAGCGATAGCAGCACACACATTTGTTATACAAAAGACGAATGTTACAACCCCACATCAGTCAACATTCTATTCTTAACCGAAAGTACGCTGCGTGGTACACGTTTGTATAATCGGGCAAGGAATAATAAGTAAATTTTAAGGTTATTTTTGTAGCCGTAATGAGAACAGCATTTTTTATCAAAACTCTTATACCAGGGTGTGTTTAGAAAATCACCTATTAGGTAGACAAGTGTCTGTGTTCCGTAGTTTGTCTTAACAGCTGATTTCCTGAAACCCATTCTGAGATCATACTGGGGGTTTACTGTAATTATTGATTCGAAATTAGTGGCTCGAATATATATCGAGCTTTCTTTAGTATACGCACAGCAAGTTTAATATAAAAAAGCTGACTAAGTTTAGGCAGGTTCCATTTGCAAAAAAAAAAATGCTGCTGTGTGATCCATTTGTTGGAGGTTTTCTATACAGCGTACAGCTCGTTTTTATGAAACCGCTAATCTTTCTAAATCTCACTTTGTTGTTGTACCAAAAATTATAAAAACAGTAATCGAGATGGGATTAAACTAACGAGTGTTATAAACAGTAATGGATATGGGACTAAACTAGGCAGTAAGACTTGTAATACTAGCCAATGCAGCCCCAGATATCTTATTCTGAATAAAAGACCAACTGATCTTGATATGCTTAATTTAGTTAGGATTAAGTTTTGCCTAAATTTAACCTTAGCTCGTTTGCACCCAACCACCTTATAATAGTAATACCCATGTACTAGCGGCTGTTTCAAGGGGGCCGAGAGTATCACTAGAAAGAAATAGGCTTATATTGTCAGCATATAATATTGTCTCAGGAGATCCTGCAATGAAAACAATATCATTTACATAAATAATAAAAAATAACAGCCTGAGAATGAACCCTGCGGTACCCTATTCTTGTCTGTAGCAGGTGGGACTGGTTCCCGTCAACCAAACAATATTGTGATCTGCCCATTAAGTAGCTACGTCTCAAGTTTAGTATGAACCCCCGATTCCGTACTGATGCAATACTGAGCACAGAGCAAGCATTTCTTTCAACGATATTCCATCAATGAAAGTTCGCCAAACCCACCAGATATTTTAGGTAATCAATTCTGGAAAGAGCGCCATGTACCAAAAATGCTGGAAATGTCGTGAATACTCTTGCACGGCTGACCATGCAAAACTCACATCGGCAAAAAGACTGAGATCTTCTCCCGGACCAGTGCTGGTAACTTTGTGCCTTGATTAAAGGGGTGTTTAGGAAGGAACCTAAACAGAAATTACTGTTTTGAACGCACCCTATCTTGATACTGTTATGTCACGTTTCCAATCGCCATCTTTCTTAACAGTTGTTAAGGCCGTCTTGTACGCCATAGTAATTTCCTTCCGCTGCCCTAATGGTACCGCTGTACAGTACATTTCTTCAACGCGATGGTGTCGAAAAACATCACAGACCTGGCGGGTATCTCTGACTTCCTTTTCAAACTACTAAACCATTTGTGGCAAAATATAATGTGCATAAAACATCTAAAAATCGATTGAAAGTCCGCAAATCCCCAATTTTTCCTATAGTTTTTGTTTAATTGTGCAGGGCATGCATATCGCGCTGGCAACAATCCTCTCGACAGCAGGCTACCTTACGACGTCAGTGCAGCTGAAAATAAATTGTATTGCAACTACCCTTCATGCTGAATATCAAGCTTGTGCTGTATCTTACGACTGTAGTGAGTTCGGGCTCCACCTGGGGCACTTAGTTTTTCTGATTTCAAAATAAAACGTAAAAAAGCATAAAAATCATAAGCAGCATAAAAAACCGCCTCCTTTATGCCTTAGTGGGCACTGTTAACAGTTATTTTATTCAATGTAAAGTTAACCCCTGGTCATGAATATTCCTGCAGCGTCAATAGCTGCAACAATTGCCGATAAAATTTTTCTGCAGTCATACGAACTATGGTGACTTTTTTGTTCTTTTAATGTCGTTCTTTCCCTTGTACAGTGCAGTTGCTCACTAAGGGGCTGCCTTTTAAGGGATTTCTCGTCAAGGCTGTCGATGAGCACGGAAAGGATGCTGGCCAGTTCTTACCTGGTGACCTATATCACAAGGTGGAAGAGTGCCCTGCCGCCACGCATGTAGACCGGAGCGACAAGACCCTGGTAACGATGCGGTGGCAAGCTCCGGCCGACCACTCCGGACAAGTGCACTTCGTGTGAGCACTGTTTATTTCTCCCAACACGCATTTGCCAAACATGCGTTTCCAGGTAACGAAAAGGCGAAGGAATTACCAGAGGAGGGATTACACGCTGCTGGTCGAGTAGCTTCAATTGCAGATCGTACGCAAGAAAATACACTCTTATGCACAAAGGACTACACGTTGGTCTTCTGGGGTGCAACTGACTTTGCCACAATCATTCAAGCCTTTGGGGACTGAATCAGAGTGGAAAAGTGGTTAGTACGCATCCAGTTGGTCCGTTCCGGTGCTCCGAAAGGACGGATTTCTTGAAAGGAGTCGCAGAAAAAAATCAGTGCCCCCAGCCAGGATATAACCACCGTTTTCTGCGATACGAACCCATAGGGCTACCTCAAGGCTACGCGGTCACAAAGGATGGGTACGCAAAGGATTGGTACGCAGGTACGCAAAAGAGCGGCGCACCGGAGCAGACGAGCCTGCGGTCCGCCGGACTCGCTGGCTTTTTAAAGCGCGATCATCACCGATTGCGTTACTGTTCTTTTCTGACCGGCTGTTGCTGAAAAGTCCTTCACCTAGAGTATTAGTTTAAACTAGAAGTTTCTCTTCAAATTTTACTTCATACCACCATCAATCGGTGAACAGAGCGCCGTCACCGTCCCGGCACTTTCGTCGCTACTGTAGGCGTATTTAGCGCAGCAAAGCTTTTCCCCCTGATGTCAAGTTGATCGCCAGAAGAGATCGGACTCGTCGGGGATGGGCTGGTGACCATGTCGCAAAACAATTTGGAGCATCTAGCTCATTTTGCTTCTGTCAACACGGGATCCAATGGGACCCGCGCAGCTTTGTACTACCCGGAAGTACTGCCCGGAAGCCGATTGCGCAGCGCCGCCTGGGCAGCGCAGGAGGCCTATACAAAAGCCACATGGGTCATTCCGCACCCAACGTCCCAGCCATACAGTCGACCATCACGGATTTTTTCAGTAAAAAATTGTGGGTCATCCTCGGCATGGTTAACAATGCTCCCTCAAAGTGTTTTTGTCAAAAAAAAATTTGTTCTTTTTCTACGCGTCCTTTTATCTCAAGCGTTTTTAAAGCAAAGTTACGTTTGTCAAAAAATTCATAAAAAATAAATTCTCTTTCAATCGCCACCACTTTTTCCTGGCCATCATGTTCAGGCCTTGAGTTGCTTCATGCTGCATTTTTGAATTTTTTTATCCTTTTTCTGTCATACGCCATTCAGAAAATACACGATGTTGGGCATTTTCAAATATTTTCAGGACATAAAACCACAATCTCTCAGGCAATGAAGCAATTTTTTCTGTATTTCCCCAATGCGGACATTTGGTTGCCACTGCGTCTGAATTAATTTGCCCCCACGCTGCTTAGCTACCTTTGGCGGTAGCGAAACGGCCTTGCAAGATTACAAGAACAGGGGGTGTGTTGCCCTGCCAAGAACACCGGAGCAGACGACGCTCCCACAACCGATGGTTCCATGCGCGCGCGCGTACCCTCGCCTATTTTGCCGGTGAACACCTTCATGAGGCGCTAACATGCCGACCGGCGGTTGTTCCCACTATATTATTAAACATTTGGGAGGCTGTACCCGCAGTTTTCTTTGCGCTAAACAAGGGGGAAATGTATGACCACCGCCAATGCTCTACCAGTTTCAAACGGTTATGACTATATATTGTTACGTGGAATGCGCATGCCAGTGATAGGTGTACCGGAATGTCGGCCTCAGCGTTCTGTTCATAGTTCATTGTTTCCCTGTTTTCTTTTTCTTTTCTTTCTTTTTATCGTAGAGTAGTAACGTCACTTGCGTCTTTCTATATATCGCTTAACGCAGTAAAGTACGCCCTATTGTTAGTCAGCACCTGTACTGTCTTTTTCTTTTTTTTCGCACTCGTCCCTGCGCTTTTTTTCCCGATATGTACAACCAATGAGCCCAAACAGAAGCCTGAGTCAGATTCTCGAAACACTTCATTAGGCCGGAAATGGCGCTGAATGTATTTTGTTACTTCTAGTTCACAAAAGCATTGAGCAGCATAAACACCTGCGGGGCATCCGAATTTGTTCGTTAGATCGGTAAATTTTTAAGATAGGGTTTTGTTAGATCGAGTTTTGACCGCGATCACGTTTATGAGATTGCTGAGCTTTATCTTGTCGTCTGTTTCCCCCTCAGGGCTACCGTTGTCCACAGCTACAGCCAAATCTACACTGGCCTCATGAGCGAAGTTGGACCGACTACCGCTCGCTCCTGACACAAGTCTGGGAGAAAACAACACGCTCTACGTTATTTAATTTGAAGGTAATAAATTTGGGAATACAGTTCACGTTTTTTCTACTCTGTGTTGCTATAAATGAAAAGTGCCGACTGCTTTCCGGAGTAAAATGTTTGAAGTTTCCGAAGTTTTTGTGCCCTCAATCGGTCACCGCTTGTATACAACGCCAAGTCGACTGTCCTAGCACATTCCCATGCTTCGCGACCCCAGGTGGCTAAGTGTGGAGGATGCGTCATTTAGGCACGCTGAACCGGACAGAGCTGGATGCTTGCAGGAAGAAGAAATGATGAGAGAGTATCGCACAGCTTTGCGCGTGTAACGGGCGCAAAAGTATCGGCACAACTGCCGAACGTCCGCAGCCTGACACCAGTCACTCGGTGGCTTCGAATAGCACCCGATATATCATTTTTGCTTGAAAAACAAAACGGTCTGAGCACGCGAACTGACGGTGAAATATCGTTATTTTTCCTCATCGCGATTTTCTGCTGCACCTGAACGTCTGACAGTTTCCGGGGCATGGTCAGCTTGGATCATTTCTGAGAGAAATTTTCTAGCAGAAGATGTTCAACCATAACTTTCTCCACGTAGTTAAACCAATCGACCAGCAGCTTTCGATCATTAAAAAATTATTTGTAAGTTAGCTGCACAGGGTATAGGCTATGTACTGTGCGTCACATCAAAATAATGATGAGGTACACGTACAAAATACAACCTTATTTTTCACCATGAAGCTAGACGTCGTTTTTCTTACTTCTATTTATTATTTCCACTGTGATGTTTCCCATTATCAACGTCTCTTACCTCTGCCTGATGTATGCCTCTCCGCAATATAGTTCATGCTTATGAATAACTATGCGAGTATTTTTACTGAGAAAGCATTCGGTGACATATAGGCAAACAACGCGACGTTGTGAGCCACGTATTGCTCCTGGATTCCCCCGAGCCATTCCCTTTCACCTCCCTTGCCCCAAAAGAAAAATGGCAGCATCTCCACTCCGTGGATGATGGGGAGGGTGCGGAATACGGGGACTCAAAATGACATCCAAGTTGCGGCCCGAGTGACATCCGATTTGCGCCCCGACCATCATTTGATTTGAGCCGTGAGTTGCACCTTGATAATTACCTAAATGAAACTGCAATTCGCGGCTCAAATCGAATTTGGCTTGATTTTCGCTTGATGGTGGTGTGCGCATGGATGGACGCGGGCGGACACTGGGAGGTCCTAAGGTACCCCGCACCATTACAGGCGAGGCAGTAAGCTGTTTGACTCTCGGGTACTAACTCACGATCGTAGCCCAATGGGTGAGACGACTGACACTATCTCTGTCTGGTCTACCAGACACAGACTGGAATCCTGCCGGTGGCTGTGTGATTTTTTTTTATTGTAAATGCTATGCGCACGGACGCGGACGAACATTGTGCGGTCCTAAGGTACTCCGCACCTAAAACTCTTTTACACGAAAATAGATGTTCGGGGCGCCCACTGGCACTCAATTTAATTACTGACTGAATTACAACAACACCTTTCGGAGTATGACATTCGAGATATTTCATTAGGAACAAAAGGGTTTCAAGAGGGCAGAAGAATTCCGGGAAAATGCTTATGCATATGCGGTCTGAATGTGAAAGCATGATGGCTTTCCCGAGCGACACGTTTTGCCTCATTGTGTGTTTTTTTTATTTTGGTTTTTTTAGCTGCCTTAGTACGGATTTATACCTTCTCAGTAAAGAACTCGAGTGGTATGTGGTCTGGCATCAATGAGGATTGAAAGCAAACCCAGGAAAGAGGAACGCATACCATGTGCAGTAAAGAAAGATTTCAAAAGCATTGCCACTCTGTTCTGCATTTGAAGCACTCAAAAGAAGCTCTAAAGAGCCAGTTTTGTAATCGGTGAAGTGTATTCCTCAAGTATATGGTATTCTTTTGTGTACTAGGGTACCTTCATATGTTGGCATTTCGACATTCCTTCAACAGAGACTCCCTTCACCACTCTATTCTGGCACAGTCATTCTTCATTTGATTCATTCTTGGCACTACTTCCTGGAGCTTTCAGATGCGGAGTGTTTCTAGAGGGTTTGGGAATACCGGTTACAGTTCGAGCAGGAATCTATTAGTTGAAGAAACACTGTTAATTTCGGTCAAACATTTCAGCACCACTGATTGGGTGCATAGGTTGCGACATGCGCGGCTCAGCTTTTTGGACAGCTTGAAGTTGATGATTGATTGATTGTGGGGTTTAACGCGCCGACGCAACGCAGGCGATGAGGCGCGCCGTAGTGGAGGGCTCCGGATTAATTTTGACCACCTGGGGATCTTTAACGTGCGCCGAAATCTCGTGCACACGGGCGTTTTTGCTTTTCGCCTCCATCAGAAAAGCGGCCGCCGCGGCCGGGAATCGAACCCGCGACCTCGTGCTCAGCAGCGAAACGCCTTAGCCACTGAGCCACCGCGGCGGGTGGACAGCTTGAAGTTGCCATCTCGTAAGGAGACAACTGCAAGGGCCCCATAGCACAAAAAACCGCCGTTGCTGCTCTTAGTAGTAGTAGTTCACTGGTCAAGAAACTGTCCACCGCTGTAGAGAGGGTAAAAAAGCATGCGCGATGTCATGAGATTAAAACCTGGATTTTCGCAGGAGCAGCCCATTGCGCTCAAACTGCGCTATCTCCGCACGTATCCAGTACTTGAACAAAAGTTCTTCTTTTTTTATGGCACATATATATATGGATGACTAGCCATGGATCGGGATCAGTTTGGTGTGCGCGCCTCATAAAATTCACAAAATCACAAATTGCTAATAGAAAAGTTCTTCAATAGTGCGTGCAGCGTGGCGCCAAATCATGATGGCACCTTAGTAGAACAGCTGAATACCAGCTCCGCAGAACCTTCATTCTGAAGAAGCAGTCGTATTCACCGTTCTGCTAGCTGAGGCCGTTCGCATTGTAATATAAAGAAAGGCAAACGAATGCAATATACGGAAACACGGTGTAGCATCCAATTTGCTAGTCCAAGTAATTCGCGCAACACTGTTCAAGTTCCCCTCAAGTTCCGATCAAGTCTCATGTTCCCCTAGAATATTTTTTCCGCGGCTCGTGACTCATGTACTTGTTTAAAGAAACACACGCTGCATGCCGTTATTATCTGCCATTTACATCGGTTCGGTCACATTGGCTGCGTTGCCTTTTTTTCTTGGGAGTGAGCCTCCGGAGAACAAAAAATTTAATCTAGAACGACCTAAATTTGAAGCCCAAAGGTTGTCTGCCTAGGTGCGCAGTATTGTTGAAAGAGCGTATGAATACAATTGGTTTCCTGGATTGAGCTCATGCCTGTATGCCCTCCGTAGCCCCAAACAACAGCGCATGAGTTGAGCTTTTGTAATAGCCGTCGGATTACGCAGCAGGCATGGGCGGTATCTCCCTCCTTCGGCGCTTTGCATTCCCGTGTGTTGTCCGCAACGCAATTGTCGAGGTCAACTAGTTGTAGTTCAGTTTCTCAGAAGTGGTGGCGCAGACTTTTTGGCCAACATATCGCACCGGCGCGGTTAGTTTCGATCTGAGAGCCGTGATTTTCTTGCATGTACTGTGGGAAAAGAAGTAGGCGATAGCAACTTGGCCTTTATACAGTTTGTTGTTGCGCACTGTATAATTAAGCTTGAGGTGGTGACACTAAGGGTAGTATATAGGGTTTATCGCGGTCTCTTGATCAGCTCGGAGGCCACTGAATGTCTTGAAAGGCGTAGTTGCGAAAATAAACGTGTTTTTTTCTGCAGTTCAAACAGTTGCGATTACGAAACAACATGGCACATGCGCAAACAATCTTGGCTTTCGTTTTTAATGTTGACAAGCAACTCACTGCCGCACATCCCACAACCAACCCCATCAAAGTTCTTGCACATCAAACTCTCATGCATTGTGAGCATGAGGAGACATCAAAAGGACTAAGGCTGCCGCGCTCTTGGCTCCACTTTTAGAGAGAGAGCCATTCGGTCGTATGCACCGACAAAGACTACTTGGCTTCCGGATACCGGTTTGTCTGAGGAAAAAGCACTCTTGCTACTGCGAGCAAACGGCCCGTTGCGCTTACTCGAGAAACTTGGGCACACATCTTCCAAGAAGGCGGAGGGGGAGAGTCGCTTCCTTTAAAACTTATCGGCCCAGTCTATTAGCGTCCTTCCTCCGAGGAAACACGTTTTCCGCCCAAACGCTGAAGGTCAGCTGATAAAGTACCGCCGTGAGTGTCAGCGACTCGACCAGTTTTATGGAGCAGAAGCTGGTAGTATTCCAAACGTGGGAGAAGCCTTAAAATCTTGGCTGGGGTTTTTCCGGCGGCCGACGCAAAAGCGAGCTCTCCAACGATCACGCTGTTTGAAAAAAAAAAAAATTAAGACAATTGTGCATCAGCTCACTTTTATAACAAATCTACATTCAGTAGAACAGCTGCACATGGCATTCAGCGGTTACAAGTTCTCAGATTCCTGAACAAGCTCAGAACATGGCGCAGAAGAACCTATTTTGCGCGATTGTAACACGCTTTTCTCGCAATCTCTGCAATCTACGACCACACCGTTCTTTACTTCTTTTTGTAGGAGTAATGTAGCCAAGTTGCATTTTTTGTGCCGTCTTTATGCACTCAGTGTGACAACATATGTTTTTCGGTCAAGTGGAAAATGTCGAAATAAAAACGAAAAATAAACAAAAAAAATAAACAATTACATAAATGAATATTTGAAACGATTACAACCTGGATTCGAAATACAAATTACTCATTGAGGTTACGAGAATTTACGTGCCCTTAATATTATATTTGTTCTGTCCAAACTGTTTTTAATATCGGCAGCGAACGCTGCTACTGAAGAGTCGGACGCCGCAACAGCAATGACGTGACAGGTATGACGGAGGATCCTACCTCCCTACAGTGCGTGCTAGTGCATGATAAAAAGCCTGATAGAAACGAGAAAAACAGAGGAACGAATGCAACAAGACCGCGCGCCATTCTCGTCGTTTTCGTTGCGCTCTGTTTTATTTTGGAACTTTACCAACCCTCCGAGATATTCCTGTTGTTTCCTATGTGCGGTGGGTGGTTGCCACGCTCTACGTCTGTATTTTCGCACTTATTTATGATGGGTCAGCGCGATTCGAACTTCTCGGACCTATCCTACCTGATCAATGATTAGATGGGTGGCGCAAAAATAGAGAAGCAAAAATATTTTTTGGGACAAGAGACGCAGAAAGTAATTAAGTGCATAGCACTTTAGGATCTTGTCTTTTGGTCGTAGCTCACCGTCACAATATCACGCGACTTCCGGAATCACGCATCGCAGCCAGATAATGGACTCAAAAAAGAGCCCCACGTCGTACCGTAACGTCGTAACACAGAGGCTTCGAAAACCAATCCGTTTATAGTCATAACTGTTCGGAACCCCTGAACCGCTGACGTTTCTCATAAATTTCCCCGCTGTTTAGAGCAAAGAAGACTGCAGCTATATTTGAGGCAAAATCTGTGTATGTAAGAAGCAGCCCCCGCGTCTATTTAGTTCGGAACGCCCGTTGTGTTGGTTTCTACGATAGCAAGGGAAAAAGTGGCCTCGAAGAACGACACGCTCCAAACTGTGTAGTAAGGCGCCGGAACGTGAGAGATCCCGCTCGCGCTGGTCCAGGCAGGGGGCGCGCGAGCACTGCGAAGGTGGGAAATTTATACAGCACTGGAAGAACCTCCGCTCAATTCGTCGACACAGCAGTTAGACAGGGAGGCGAAGAACGTGATGGATGGTAGAATAACGGCGCCACAGCCTCTTATGGCGAATCACTGCTATGCACTTTCCACAGCTTTTACGTTGAGGGGAGCAGCTTTAATTTTTTGTTCATTCCCGAGACAGCGTGTGCCCACACGTTGAAAGAAGCTTATTTTTCAATGTTATTTCCCAAAGAAAAGTACATTTAACGATCACGCTTTCAAGCAGAACCAAACACGTCGATTTAAGGTGTTATGTGATGACGCTTTCGTTGTTATCCACCAGGATTACTTCATGCACCAGCAAAAATAAATTATTTATTATTAGTAACTTTTTATCATATCGGCGGCCGCACAATTTTTGTGCATGTAATTTCTTCTAGCGCGGAAAAATAGATAGCATGGGTTAAAAATTCCGCACTTTTCTCTGCACTTGTCCTACGGCATTTTTACGCCAATTATAACGGCTGACGGGCAAGGGTGCATTGTTCGCTGTTTGAACTTTTTTTATAAACTGCTTGTTATGGAGGTACATGCATAATACACTCATGCATGTACGCGCCGTGGCGGCTCAGTGGCTAAGCCGTTGTACTACTGAGTTCAAAGGCGCACTTATATGCGTCCGCGGTAGCTGCTTTCCTGATTAAAGTAAAAAGCGACAACGGCAGTCTGCTGAGATTGCAGGGTACGTTAAAGATACCCATGCGGTCAAAATTATTCCGAAGCCCACCACTACGGTGCCTCCCTCAGCCTTGGTATGATTTCCGCCCATTACACACCACAATCCATCAATAAATAAATCAATTAATCAATCAATCACTCAATCAACCGGTGATTAAGCCATAAAAGGCTCAGAAAAATTAAACATATGATGCCCACGTTCATGAGTTGGCCCTTGCTCGACTTTCGACCAAACTTTTCGATGAATTCTAAAATTATGAAAGTAAAAACACTTCGCTCCAACAGTTCATTTGACGTAGGTGGTTGCAAGTTAGGGTTTATTTTCACTGGTAAACCCACCCGGAAGAGGCTTAAAACTGACATTGTCCTCAAGTTTGTAAGTTGCAGCCCCTCGAAAAGTAAACGTATCATCAGGTGGGAATGGAAGTGCTGTGATGTGTTGCCATGTCGCAGCATACGTAAGAGCAGCTCTAAAGTTGGCCCTTGCAGGACTTACTGCGCCGATTTTCACTCTCTACAAGCACTTCTACGTATTAATTCAATGCCGTCGGATCATCGTCCTTACGTGTCTTATACACCATAAACTGGAGGTGCACCGCGCGGGCTGCCAAATAAGAATTCGCGATGCACTTTTGTTCTCATTGCCGGAGCACTCCTATCGCATTTTCAGCGTACAGCTCGCGATATGAACGGGTAGTATGCATCAGAAATGTAGCAGAACACATTTTTTCTTCTGCTCCCACTTCCCTGCTGTGATCGTATTACAGGATGCAACTCAGAACGCAGCTTCTACGCAGCTACGACACCGAGGTAACACCGCAATGCTGAACCGTTGTGTACTGGTCACGTAGATTCTATCATACAGTCAAGACTGTACTTTGCTGAATGTGAATAAAAACTACTTAGGAAAGAGGTACGGGTGCCATTACTTGAATTTCGCGTTTCCCGATCTCCGGGTGCCATTACTTGAATTTCGCGTTTCCCGATCTCTGGAAGAACGATTTCCCGTGGGTGCCATTTTCCAGCATCGAATGGGTGACGTCTCATAAAGGTGGTGCAAAGACAGGTCCTCGTGACGAACACGAACCAGAAAGTGTTCCTTAAATGGCACTGCGGGTCGCAAAAATCATCGCATGTTAGTGGCCGTCGCAAGTGTATCCTTCAGGGATTTTGTGCCCATGGTTTGGACGGTGCTTCGGAGTCAGCTTTCGAATTATATATCTTCGTATAAGGAACATTCTTGCATCACAGCAGGGGCGAATATCCCCCAAACACAAAAAACAAACGCTCGTTTTCCGTGCACCACCTCTAGAAAGAAGAGAACAGGAATTAAGTAAAGCCCCACTAGACATTTTCTACCTAATATTTCGGCGCAGGTACATCGACGGCATTAGGAAAATGTGTCCTGTTAATCAAGCGTTAAGCAATTCCTTTCCATCGCAGTAGGACACAAATATACAAATGGTTGTTTAACGCAGTATCAGAATAGAAAATCCAGGTTTTTGCGGCCGATGTGTGCCTGGCTTAAGTGGGTGATTAGCTGCCAAATGCACAGAAATTGGTTATATTTATTTGAACGCGCCATGAGCTTCGCGTGTTTTAAGTGGTCTTCAGTCACGTGCAGAATACCGTCTTATCGGGAGCCTCTTGAGTGAGACTTGGTCGCCATCCTGAGCCGTCAAGAGCTCTTATGACCGTTATCAAGCCGTCTGCGATATCTGCCTGAGCACGCGCCTGGCGAAAACGCTACACAGCAAACGCAGGCTGTTGTTTGTTCAAATCTCCACCTTAAAAGGGTCTGTGTTCGACCAAGTTGTCTATTACAGGGACTGTGTCAGTCGTGGTTGGATCTGCTTACCTCTCCAAGGGGTTTTTACGTGTACAGAACTGAACCAGAGGCTTTGCAGCTTAGCTATTTTGACAGGAATTTTGTGTGTGGTGGATTTACGAGCACTTCTTTTGTTCTAGAACTCGCTGGCATCGCTAACGTTTTTTTGTGCATGTGAATGGTCCAGAACCTCTGAAGCCATATCGGGCCACAAGGCAGCCGTTGAGTGCGTAAAATATAAACATCAATTGTCCGAATAATCACGCCTGCCAGCAGAGAAGTGCAACCATCCATCCTACTGCATTTTCCTACAACTGGTATTGGACCGGATTATTTGTACTCTTTCTCAAACTGCAGGTCGGGTAAAAAATATTTGTATCGTATTTGGATTTGGGGCAGCATCATTGTTTGTGGTAAAATGTAAGGTTTATAATTCGTCTCCAAAAAACACGCATTGCAATTTCTGATAGATTTTAAAGAGGTACATGTTGCGTTCTTGGGGACATAACGACGTTGTTGCGGTACTACTGTTTTATGTTACGGAAAAAAGCAAGAGGCAAGAGAATCTCTGTATTCCCCTCGTGAGGATCAGAAAGGATTATATACTTTTATATTCCCTAAGATCTGCCTTGTAAGCTGCTATATCCTTTGAATGCTCCGTGTTTGTTTGCTCGTTTTCTGGATGCCGTTTGTCGATTCACGAAACGTATATAGCGTATATACAAAACATTCATGTGCGATTCGACTGAAAAAGTTGGCAAAAGCAAATCTTAGGAGTGATAAAGGCAGTGCAGACAGTGCCAATATCATTACTTGGCATTCGTATACGAGTTTGTTTGCCCTTAACAGGCTGCTACAGAAAGGTAACGCCGACAAAGCATGCATAAAAAAGTATCTTGAATTCGTTTACTTTAGGAAGATTAGAGCACGTCATAGGAATGAAGCTAGAATGCAGTGCGTGCATGCTCAGAAACGGTTCAATTTTCTCGAAGGCATTCGATAGAGTACAACACCATCGTCCTAGAGCGAAAAAAATGAAGTGTGTATTCAGAATAATCAAAAACCTTGTTGATTAAGTTTTGTGTTTCACAAAAAGTAGTTCGTATCTATTGGTGATCCCGAAGGGGTGCTAAATTCGCAGTACCTCAGGGAAGTATTTTAAAGTCTTGCTCTTTCTCGATAATATAGCAGCCCTAACCCACACTGTTACGTCTTTCGTTTCATTTGTCGTTTCTGATTGTATGCTTTATCGCGCAATCTGCTTCCACTGTAACAACTTTGGTAAATAACACCAGAAGAGATTGGTAAATGGTTCTTATAGATTATTCGCAAAATAACAGCAATATATTTACTTTTTATCAAGCGCGATATAACTCTAGTTTCGCAAATAAATTAAGGCCTCTACTCTTTGAACCCACTAACAAGCACGTAGGAATTCTTTAACACCTAATCCATTTTAATTTACGCATGTGGGAGAATTCATCACCAAGGCTTCCAGCCATCTCCGTTACCTTAAGCAAAATGTGGGCGTTTCCAAGAGTTCCATCGTTAAAGAGAGCACAAATCACTTTTCAGCTGCCAATTTGCTTCCATCATTTATTTATGCTTCATTTATGGGGAATGATATCATACTTATACCCGACTTCAGAATATTCGCAAGAAGATTTCGGAATCGTCGCACAGTACAAATCGATGAAGTCATAAATCGACAGGTCACGGTAATATTAGTCCAGTGATATCGACTGTTACGGACGGTAGCAAATGGTAGAACAATTAGGATTTGTAGATTTCGCTTCAGTCTCAAACAACACGTGGGCGTCAAGAGCACGCAGAATAGAAAAAAGCTCCTGAACGCGCCCACGGGCTTACCGCTGACGCATACCTATGCCCGGGGCCTGGTACAGAACAACCGGGCATATTCATTGCTGTAGAGGTTTTCTGGCGTCGAAAAAAAATATGCGGTACCTTCGCGATTGATATGAGAAGGCTTACAAACCAGCGGAACCACTGCTCTGCCCTAGCTGTAATTCTGTTTTTCTTAGGCCTGCCCACTTTATCGTTAGATGGGACACGGATTACGCGGAGCGCACGCGCTCTCTCTCGGCGAGGAGAACACCTGCTTGTCAGAGCTTAAGCCATAACGATACCCCGGAACAAGTTAAACACGGCAATAGCTCATGTACGGTATCACTCCGCCTGACCGACGGACCCGGATGTCAACGGGCACGCGCGTTTTTGAAAGTAGACTGCTATGAACACGTGATATCGTCAGCCTTATCTTACGTAGTTTGTTTGTCGTCGCTGCAGTAGTTTATTATAAAGTCCAAAAAATGACTAAAACAGCTCGTGCCGTGTTCAAAATATTCCCAGTAACGCACTACTTTCACCACGCGGTGTAACATCCTGCTGCGGTGGCGAGGCACAGCGGCAACTTCCATTGTCACCCGCCGCGGTGGCTCAGTGGCTAAGGCGTTGCGCTGCTGAGCACGAGGTCGCGGGTTCGGTTCCCGGCCGCGGCGGCTGCTTTTCTGATGGAGGCGAAAAGCAAAAACGCCCGTGTGTACGAGATTTAGGCGCACGATAAAGATCCCCAGGTGGTCAAAATTAATCCGGAGCCCTCCACTACGGCGCGCCTCGTCGCCTGCGTTGCGTCGGCGCGTTAAACCCTACAATCAATCAATCAAACTTCCATTGTCGTTCTTAAGTTGTAACCGAGTATAGGAGTGTAGCGGCGCGTGTCCACCGCGCCGAGGCGACGACGACGACGAAGGCGGAACCACGAGGCGCACGCTCACGTGCGCTCGTGCTGGAGGAATAAAAATCAGTTCGAGCCCAAACGCTGTCGTGGCTGGTTGTCACTGCGCCGGTCGCGACATGATTTGGTGACGTGGACCGAACTCGCCTCTTCTGACCGCGCCATGTCGGACCCTTCGGCTTCGCCGGATTCTGCGGGCCAACTACAACCCGGCGCAGCTACGCCCGCCCACGAAGCAGCTCCGCCTGCTCACGCTACAACCGCGGCTGTGCACAGCGCTACTCTACTCCCGTTTTGGACTCGGAACCCGCGGACATGGTTCACGCAAGTCGAAGCGCGCTTCCGTCTGCATCGCCTCACCAGCCAGGAGACGAAATATAACAGCGTCGTGACCTCCTTGCCAGGCAGCATCGCGGACGAGCTAGCCGACATCCTCGACGCCCCACATCCTGAAGCGCCGTACGACCACCTAAAGGCAGCGATCATCTAACGCAAGTCGCAGTCGGAGCGCAGCAGTCTGCAGCAGCTTCTGAACACCGAGGAGCTCGGTGACAGGCGACCCTCGCAGTTGCTACATCGCATGCGGCAGCTATTGGGCGATCATGGCCAGGACCTCAACAATCCACTTCTTCGGGAGCTCTTCCTTCAACGCCTACCCCAGAACATGGTATTGGTACTTGCGGCAGCCGCTGACATGCCACTCGACCAACTCGCGGAACTGGCTGACCGCATCGCGGACTATTCCCGGTCCCCAAGCATCGCCGCAGTCGTCGATACGCCCTCCACCTCAAGGGACGACTCCAGGGTTGGTCGACTTGAGAGCCGCATTGATGAACTCAGCCATCAGCCGTCATCCCTCGCACCCCTCTTGCACCGACACCGACGTGCATCCCGCGACCGACGGTACTCCCCATCCCCGTCCCGTTCTCAACATGGCTCCTCCGCAACGCGCGGTGAGCCTGGCCCTTCGGGCGTCTGTTGGTATCATCGTACCTTCGGCACTGCCGCCCGCAACTGCAGCCAGCCTTGCTCATGGACGGGAAACTAGGAGACCGGACACTGGCGGCGGCAAGTGAACCCGGTCATGCAGTCAGCCGCCTCTTCTACGTCACCGACAAGGTTGCCGGCCACCGCTTCTTGGTCGATACGGGAGCACAGGTCAGCGTCATACCGGCCTCTTCGCTAGACCGACGCCGCCGAGAAATGACCTCCCCGTTAATCGCCGTCAACAACTCGCCGATCAACACCTACGGCCAGCGGTCGCTCACAGTCTGAAGTGACATTTCCTCCTCTCCACTTTTCTGCGCCTAGTTTTGAGCGACGCCACGCGACCTCGTGCTCAGCAGCGCAACGCCTTAGCCACTGAGCCACCGCGGTGGGTAAGACGCCAACTCCCCGGCTCCGCATTCGTGGAATACCGGGCCATGGCTGTGGCTTGCAGTAAAGGTGGTTTCGTCTTTAATTAAGCCGGGACCGAGCCTACCGTTGGGGCGGATAGCTTTATCGAAGAAGGGCCGCAAATATGCCGGCTGGCGATCATTATTCTTTGTAGGCCCAAGTATGGATTCGAGTGCTTCAATTCGGCGCCCCAGCGTATGTAAATGGCGGCGGTATTTCACGGTAATAGATGGCATTCGAACTTCCATGGAGGTGGTGACAATGGCTGTGGATGATGACAATGTTGACTACAACGATGATAATGATAATTATGATAGTGGCGCAGAGAGATGGCCCGTACCCTCTCGTCAGGACTGCCCACTGGCCGCGGCGTCGATTAAGTAGACAGCAGTGGTCTTAGTCGCGAAGCCGAAAAAAAGTTCCTCGGAACACCTAAGTCACCATACGTGCTATGAAGACGGAAACCTGGCGATACTTATTAACAAATTATTTGCTACAGCATCGCATTTGTATCGTTCTCTTCTGTTTCGTTTCTTTGTCTTTTGGTGCAAATCACTTCAACCGCCTTCTTTTTTGCTACACTTCGTATGCGCCTCTTTCGTCGCTTCAGATTTTTCATCTTTTGGCGCTAATTACCCGGACAAACAGACTGACTGCAATGCGAAGGCATCCTCTACAAAACCACCACGTTTCCATTAATCCGTGGTGTAGTGGTGTTGAAGATTGAATGCTGCGCAGGGAGGTGTCGCTTAGCTTACTTCAGGAGACGGAACTGCCGAACTCATGGTGAAATGACCATAATATTGACTCATTAGATGCCGCCTGCGCGGATAAATTCCCAGCGCAAGTTCCAGGGTAACACCGCCTGATCCAACAAAACAACCACCCCCACCAATAGAGCTACGTTGATGTCAGGTTCACTCGTCTCCTTTAAACGGAGATCGATTGACTCATTTATAAGATTTACCGCGCCTACGCTACACAGGCAATGAGAGCACTGGATTAATTTTGACCACATGGGGAGCTTTAATTTAGGCGCAGATGAGAAAACCTGACAACACTGTTCCGCAAATGACTAAATTTGTTCTAGATGCATTCTTAAAAGGTCTCCACAACGCGCTGAATTCATTGAATGATATCAATCTATCTCTCTCTATCAAGATTTATTTTTGGTTAAGGGTATGTTCGGGCATGTTCTTTGTCCGCACACTCCAAGGCAGGCAGTGAAAAAGGCATGTCCTAATGTTTTGTGGGTACTAGCAATTGGACAATACTAGTGCATTTCGGCCCCATAAAATCTACTCCCCCCTCTCGGTGTGAAAGTGGCACCACACACCACCTCTTGCCCCAAATAACAATCCCTCATTACAACGCGACCAGCTCAAACTTGGACCACAAACAACATCTTGAAGACCAGGAGATACAGGGGCCCCGGACCGAGGACTTCTAGAATGAGGAGTTTCCCCGCCTGACGGTCAACCAGGCAACTTTGACTGCTTTAAGAAATGTTTATTCCTCGTCCTTCTGTTCCTCCTTATAGCACCTTATAGCTCACTTTATCAGGAAATGCCGAGCATCACGGTGTTCATTCCTCATGAAACATGTCCAGGAGTTGTAGCCTTAATTTTGCGAACGTCGTAGCCGAAACAAGGCGACAAACGACCGGTTGCCCACTACAGAATGTACCTCGACATCTTCTCCCCTGCATATCTGGCGGTATGTATGGGGCCCCAGTAAGATTCTCGTATATCTTTTGTGTGAGCGTCCACGTGGATCGGAGCCCAAAAAGCGAATATTTTCACCTGATACGTTCGCGGATCTGTACTACATCGTTTATTTTCCGTAAGGGTTGCACGGCGGCGTAAAACCAAGTTAGGAATTTTGGTGCTGTTTCTGTGAGGTAGTTGCATATGAGACACGGCGACAATGGCCTTGATATTGCCACAATTTTGAGACTGATCCCAGTAGCATACTTACGATGAAACAAAACGGACTATTGGTCCACTTTTTCCGACCAACATCGAACCCTCCCCAAAAAGCAAAAAACCTACGAGGACACCGAAGCACTTTCTGTGATTGGGAAAGCATTCATTGGTTAGCGCTCTTGGAGTATTCCCTACGAGTAGCATTTTTGAGTTTTTCTGTGTATGTTTGGCCGCTTTGTGATCGAACTGGTACGGGTTACTTTTCAAATTTCTACGGTAGCATGTTGTGTGTAAGCGGGGATCATTAATGTGATATTTAATTGAATTCGAGTGCATTTATTCCCACTTTTAAGCGCCTATAACCTCATTCTTATTCCCAAGCACCTTGCTACGCAATATAAATACCCCACACAGTCGCTGCCACCAGTTAACAGCTGCCATGTGGCTGGTATTCTATACCAGCTGATATGGTAGTGGTGTCAACAAATTCCTGCGATTACCCGTAATCTCAACCCTACTCTTGAACACCGGGAGAGAATGCTGGTCAGCTCCGAGACTTGGGGCCACTGAGCACTGGTGGAACCGGCCTCAACAGCCAGCCATCAACACTTCGTCTAAAATAAGGTAGACCCGCCGCGGTGGCTCAGTGGCTAAGGCGTTGCGCTGCTGAGCACGAGGTCGCGGGTTCGATTCCCGGCCGCGGCGGCCGCTTTTCTGATGGAGGCGAAAAGCAAAAACGCCCGTGTGTACGAGATTTCGGCGCACGTTAAAGATCCCCTGGTGGTCAAAATTAATCCGGAGCCCTCCACTACGGCGCACCTCATCGCCTGCGTTGCGTCGGCGCGTTAAACCCCACAATCAATCAAAATAAGGTAGTATAATGCATGGTTAATCGAAACCTGAAGGAAACTACAATACACCGGGAGGGACAAATACAACAGGACTATAGCACTACTATCAACTAAAGTTTTTATTGGAAAACACGAAATTATATAGATGAAGAAAACAAAACCAGATAAGGCATGACCTCGGGCATAAACGAGTGAAACCACCTTTTAATTAACGTACTTATAATCAACTACAAGGTTAGACACATATCATCATCATCATCATCATCACCAGCCTATCTACGCCCACTGCAGGGCAAAGGCCTCTCCCATTATTCTCCAATTACCCCGGTCCTGTGACAACTGTGACCAATTTGTCCCTGCAAACTTATTGATCTCATCCGCCCATCTAACTTTCTGCCGCCCCTGCTACGCTTGCCTTCTCTGGGGGTCCACTCTGTTACCCTTAATGACCAACGGTTATCTTGACTGCGCATTACATGCCCTGCCCACGTCCATTTCTTCTTACGACGCACTTGCCGGCCATTTTCGCGACATGACCTGCTTCCACAATTTTCCGTGTCTTTTGGTCCCGGTGTCGAATTCCTTAAACAATGAATAGCATCCACACGACAAACAATGCGCCGATAGGTGCGAAAGCTTATCGGTGCTCAAGGCCCTTTTATGCTCACGTAGACATTTGTTTTAATTGGATACCGCGACCAAAAGACACGGGAAATTGTGGAGGCAGCTCATTTCTAGAAATCGGCCAACACATGTCAGAATGCCCTCTGAATCTGTGTCTGCCCTTGAAGTTGATTATATGGACTTTAGCTAAAATATGGGTTCACTCGTGTCTGCTTTAAGCCATACCATGTACTATTTTGTGTGTTATCCTTTTCTTCGAGTACTTAATTTAGCGTTTTCCAATAAACACTGTAGTTGATAGTAGCGCCCTGTCCTGTCGTATTTGTCCGTCCAGGTTTGTCGCCATATTTTTCGCCCTTCGTTTCAACATGCATCCTTACCAACTCGCCCATCTTTACTTGTTACTTAAGGTGTAATAGGACTAGGTTAGATTGTATATAGCTACATAAAGATTATCAGCCCAGCATAGATTGATTTACCTATAAAAGAGATCGCCTATTCGGAAGCCCGGGGCTCCAGAAGAGGGCGAGAACCACGTGTTCCGGTTGGGCGTATTTGTTTTTTGTCCGTTTTCTTGCTTGTTTTATATGTGCGCTTCTCAATAAACCAATAGTTTACACTTAGCGCTCTGTTCGCGTGCGCCCATCCAGTCCTTCGTCTTTGGCAGCCCTATTTGGCTGCACGATCAACCGAGGACGCCTGTCATGGGGTGGAGGCCCTACTAATATCCTCTGGGCCCCATTTCGTTGGAACGTATTGGATGCGGAGCGTCTTATGCTCGGGGGTATGTCCCGCGGTGTCGGCGGTGGTCCGGCGTCCGCACACCACCTGCGCATGCGCCACCGTCGTCATCTTCCCATAGGGGAACCGCTGAAGACGAAGAAGGAGAAGAAGACAAAGCTGCGAAGAGGAGGGCGTGTACGTTGCTGTCACCCCGTCCGCAGCACTTCTGATGATGATTTTGGCAGGATGCCCCTAGGAATTGGCCTAGGGATTGGCCGAATGCTTCGCTTGACTCCGGTTGTGCTTGCGCTTGACTCCGTGATTCTTCAGATGAAGTAGAATGGAAGCAACAGCCCCGTCAGTGAGTGTGCTGACGCAATTAAGTGAGAGCATCAGCGCAAACACTAACAAACCTTTAGATACCAGTTCAATCTCGTCTCACTCGCGTATATACGCATGCAATAAGGAAAATTACACCCATCTGCCCGAAGGGAACCATGAGTAGAAAATATGAGCATTACGGGGTTCACTACATTTCCCCCAATTTGGCTAACCAACATCACGGAAACGCAAACGGAACCCCAATGACGCTCCGCATCGTACTCATGGTTCCCTTCGAGGAGATGGGCGTATTAAGTGTGAATGCACTTCTTAAGCGAGCCTGAAGCGTCCGCCGCCGTCCGCATAGCAACAGCTGCGGGTGCGCGCGCTCCTCGTCTTCCTTGGCAACGGGGGGAGATGGGCGCGCGCTGCCTGGCCGCTGACATGGCACATACCCACGTGGGGGATTGGCCAGGAATCTCCTCGTCTTCCTTGGCAACGGGGGGAGATGGGCGCGCGCTGCCTGGCCGCTGACATGGCACATACCCACGTGGGGGATTGGCAAAGAATCGGGCGTGAGAAGGGCTAATGCACCCGCTTAAAGGAGTACTGACACGAAATTTCAAAGCTGAGACCCGCTCTAGCAATCAAGTACAACGACAACACAAATAGGTGTCTGTGAATAAATGCATCTTTCTTTCTTTGTAGTTGTGTGTGTGTGTGTGATCTCTCTTTCGCGAACATTACCGAACCGCGCAAATTCAACTCGTGCATTCGCACTTTCACATTCTTCCCCTCAGGGAAATGCGGGGAATTTTTTTTTTTTGGCTATCTCTAACTCACTGTGTTTATCTCTCTCTATTCAGCTAAGGAGGCGATGTCACGCAGGCGACAATAACTTTTGCAACCTATACGTAATGTTGACCCAGTTTGTGGAAAACACGAAGCAGAAAGAGGCAGTACTATGCCCCAAACAAGGCATAAGGTACTGTGTTTAGTAAATGTCGCATTTCCCGATTTCTTCAAAACGTGGTTGCATGTCCCGTTACCTCAGGTAATTATACCAAGTTGTAACAAATTTACCCGGTTCCCTCTTCTGCCAAGAAAATCTGACAAGCAGCTGGCCATTGCACATGTGGTATAGAACAAGATGGGATGCTGTTTCACGTCTTTTTTTAATTTTCAAGATGAAGAACTGAGCGGCAGGGCCTCTTCATATCGGCGTCGAAGCTTGGTCTAACCTCCCTTCTGCGCGCTGAAAAGCGGTAGTACCGCGGTTGACACTCGGATGTTAGATTAGGCCGTATAACTCTGGAATAAAACACAACGATAAATCACACGGGTGGTCAAGCATGGCAAGTAAAAACAAACGCGTACCCTTTTCTTACGCCATCATCGCAAAATAAAGCTCTGCGGGGTATACATCGTGCATAGCTCGGGAATAAATGGGAAAAAATAAAAATGAAGGCGATCGATGAGTTATCACACACAAGGCAGGGGTAGTAACCTTAAGGTCCTCATAGTTCAATTTGCCGATCGGACCATGAGCTTCGCTCTCAGCTCGTTGCGGTCATGGGTACAATGAAATTCCGACTGCGCTTTCCCTGAGAACTCGATCTATTGTTTTCTTGCCTTTATCTTTCCATGCTAAACTTTGCATTTCCTGAATAAACTTTGTGCACTAATACCTTTTCTAGAAAGCAAAGTTCGATAGCAAGCGGTGACAATATTCCGCAGTGCGCGGAAAGACAATGTACAGTCTTTCTGAAATATTTCTAGGTCGCGAAGAAATAAATGTAAAAGCTCACATCTAGAGCGAGGCTCAAAACGTTTTATGCAAAAAGGCTAGAGAAAACACCTTTTTTCTTACTGTGACAAAATAATTTTGTCACAGTTAAAGGTAAAGCTTGTTATTTGAATTCTTTGTGGTCGAGAAGGCTTACGATTGGCATAGAAAATTTTGACAAAGACTGTACCTATTTTGTAAAGTGGGTTACATTGAAAGTTGTGAAAATGCCTTTCGCTCGTCACTTCCACCTTTGGCATGTTGATTTCAACTTCTAGTTGCCGAAATGTCTATTCGTGACTAGTGATTTGGTACGCATAGTTTTACCCTCATTTCTCTTGCAGTCTCCACCTGACTGGAGTCACCAAAAACGCGTTGTTTTGGGAATTTACGCTTTTCTCTGGCCCAAAATTATTAGGGCAAGAAAATCGCCGTTACTCGTTAGTTTGACCATTACCGAGAGCATTTAAACCAGAGTTTTTCATAGCTACGCTGCATGCGAATGACTATCAAAGATTTTTAGAGGTACGAGTTTTCACAGACTACCACTCTCCTGGGACAATTCACCCGAACCATTCTTCGGATAACACAACTTTGGCACGACCCACGACATAAAATCACCCGCGTCAAAAAGAAACCGCCTAGTGTGTTTTAAAAATAGTACAAATTCTGGAAAAGTGTGAATGACGCAAAGTGCTTACCATCCACGTCGCGGCTGGGAGCTGCAACGAAAAAAAGAGAGAAAGTATTCAGCAAGAACAAATTACCAGTGGCTTAGCTCGGCACTGCCAGGATATAAGTAGCCTAAGCTAAGGTTCAGCAAACCAATCCAATTCAATCCAGTCCAGTCCAATCCAATCCAGTCCAGTCACTGCTGCTCCCGCATGCGCAGCCCGGCTCTAAAAGAGACACGCGAAACGGCTATCAAGCGGTGGCTACTGAGCAACGGAGGGGCACATCTGGGCACGCGCCGGCGCCAGTGCGTCTGCCGCCGCCATGACGTCACTCCTCTGGAATGCGCAGACCGGAAAATGTGCAGACCCAATTCCCCACACACCTGTACTCCAATTAGACCTGTACTCCAATTAGATTGGACTTCTAATCCAATTTAATACAATCCAATTTAATCCAATCAAATCCATTCTAAATCCAATCCAATCCAATCCAATGCTCCTCAGGCTTGCGCAGCATGGCCCTTCAGGATCCACGCGAAACTACTCAACCTCGGCCAGTGTAGCTTCCGCTAAATAAAGGCGTAAAATATAATAATTGCCTGCGGACATGGGATAGAGGTATTATTCCCGGAAACGCTTGAAAAGTCTGCTCGCTTCAGAATGTTGCGTCGTATTTTTATACAAATCAATACTTCGTACAGTTTAACGCGCTTGAAAACTTCTTGCTTTCCGGCAATTTCATTTTGGAATTGCCTCCCCTTCAACATTAAGTCATCATTATCCATAACGCTCTAAAAACACGCCTCAAAGATTTTTTGTTGTCATTAACATAGAAAGTCACACCTACATTTCATGGTTGTCTGCAATAGTGTTAGTTCTTGTATGTCTTTATTTTGTATTATTGTAGGTCATTTTCATTACCTGTTGTTTCTTTGTTTTTTTTTTTTTTTGTTTTATTCGGTGTTTGCTCAAACCTATGCCTCTGGATATTTGAATTTCTCATTCTTGACAAAGTCTGGTCATGATCATTTGCTTTGTTTTGCTGCCTTACAAATTCGCGTTGTCTATTTCTCATTGAGGGTCCCGTTGCAGTCAACAGACTCTGATCCCTCGCCTGTATAATCTGTTTGTCTCTTTGAGAACAAAATGAATTTGAATTTGAAGTTACACCTGGGCCCTGAGGCTCGCCGTTGTTTAGGGATGCGGCATAATTTTTAGTACCTGGGGATTTGAAAATACTCCGAAATCTCGACACACGGGCGCTTTCGCTCTTCACGTCCATATGAAAAGCATAAGGAATCCCCTAACGTGGTTGGAATCCACTAAGGAATCCACTGGTTGAAATCGAGTCCGGTTGAAATCGAGTCTGGTTGAAATCGAGTCCGGGTTTTTGGCTCAGCAGTACAACAATTTCGTCACCGCGCCACCGCGTTGGGTGTATGTGCAATTAGAACAATTCACTCAACCGCCTGCCTTCGAGACATAACGAAGAATACCCAGCCAATATCGGAAACATTACCTATGGAATAAACGAGACAAGGCGCGCGTATCAGCACAACGTCCACCGGTTCAAAGGTAAGATTTAAACGCGTGCGTACACGGTACAGTGTCTTTAATACTAAACGTGGTCATATCTAGATACCGCATTCATATGCATTCCTCTTCCTGCATTTTTGAAAGGCTGAAATTGTCTCTCAGTGGTTAAAACCTAGTGCGAAGTTAAGGTTAAATACCGCGTACTACGCCTGCCAAACATTGCGTCTCTAAATTCCTCTTCTCCCTCTACCGTATTGCTTACTGTCACGAAGAAACAGCAATGCAGTCACAGACCAAGCGAAAAAGAATTGGCCCCAACCCAAGCTTTGAAGGTGGTAGGAAAGCAATGCTATAAACGACACCCACAACAATTTCCCATTCGATATCAATTGAATTCACACAGGTGGATCTGCAAAGAGCAAAACCACATACTCTGCTTCGCGGGGGGGCGTCCGCAACGCAGCATCGTCGGCCGTGCGTCGGCAGAAAGAAAACGGTAAGGAGCGCCTTTCGAAGAGTGAGACAACCGAACCTAGCCATCCTGATGTGCTAGATCGGGGCTACAGCACCAGGTGACGCAAGCGCAGACACCGAAACAGTTCGGAATGTGAGCTTAGTGATTGGGAGAAAGCTGAGGGAACTGCTATAATCACTATTTATCAGAAGCGGTTGCTGCTTTCGCCTTTGTATTAGCTCTTAAAACGATTCGCCCCGGGTAGCTCAGTGGCTGCGGCGTTGTGCTGCTGAGCACGAGGACACGGGCTCGATTCCCGTTCGAGGCGGCCATTTTTCGGATCGAGGCGAATACCAAGAATGCCCGTGTGTACGGGATTTAGGCGCACGTGAAACTTCCCCAGGTGGTCAGAATTCATCCGGAGAACTCCACTACGGCGCGCCTTATCGCCTATATTGCGTCGGCGCGTTAAACCCAACAATCAACCAATCAATACATCTCAAAACACAACCGAATCGGTATTCAACAATTCACAAAAAGTAGTCCCATTCGTGGCTAGCAGTGCGCACAATATAGCGTTTCCCAAACAGCCAGATGTCTGTATGTGGTCTATACCGTTTGCTTTCCCGCCCTGCAAACCAATCCTTAAGGTATCTTTGTCGTACAACCACTTAATCCCGTCGGTTCCGGGTTACCCAGGAGGTGCTGTCGAACAAGTTAATCAAGCCGTGCGAAGGAAGCGCGCAATAGACGCAAAAATTCGCCAAAAGAGGCCCAAAACCGTCGCCAAAACCGAAGACAAAGACGACGGATATACGCATGGGTCCAGCTGTCGCGCCTGGCGGGGTGCGCAGGCGCCGGCGCGCGGGGAACGCTGGATAATAGTGTCCGTTCTCCGCGCCATCTACACGGTGCACTGTGAGTGAGGATATTAAGGGCCCGTCGGAAAGAGCGACGTCGTCGCTCCTCTTTATCTTACTCCTTGGTAGCCTACAGAAAGCGCCATCCGGCTTCCCAACCACTGAATCAAAACCGACGTCTGTCTTCCCGTCTCCACGTGTGTTTGCGTAGCTCAGTCGCTAAGACAACAGGGACTCGCTCCGCTTCTTTTCGGGCCCGGTGCGATCCCTGGCGGTGCGAAAAGTTTTATTCGGCGTGGTTGGGAGTTTCTTGTGGCGCACGCTACGCGAAACCATTGCACGATACAGATAGTAAGCTTTGCTTTAAAGAGGTAGAAGACGTTTCTGAACCAGCACGGGTTGTTTGTTCGCACCGAAACGTGGTTCAACTGTTTTTTTTTTTTACTTAGTCAGTGGCTGTGTCACTCTTCATTCACGTAGTGCTTGACCAGAAGAAGTTTCGTCGAGCCGTTCGGTAGATTATTGCTGCGTTCTAATTACTCTCATCCAGTGCATTCTCGCCTGGCACTGAGGCCTCAGTGCACGTATCGATCTATTCTAGAGTGGCGCGGCCAACATTCGGAGTAGCAGTTAGCTTTACACTGTGTCACAAAAAGGGAAACGCACCCTCCGTGAAGATGAGCATGTAGGCCATGATGCAAAGGCCCAGGAAGACGATGACCACGGCTGCGCCGCTGCTGAAGTACACGAGGGCGTCCGGGATTATGGGCACCTCAGTGCTGTGGCAACAGAATTAGAAAGCAAAACGTTAACGCAAGACTCACGGGTGGATCACTAAGACTGCCAGAGCAACTCGTCTCCCTTCTTCGCAATGATGAAGTTTTTCGTGATCCCTGTGCCGTGCTGTGGCTTAAGAAGACCGCGAAAGGGTGTTTCTCGCGCGCCTCTAGCACACAGTCCCAACTTTGTTTTTGGTTCTAGCTGTCTCAGCGTTAAAGCTTGCCCGCTTTAACCGCGACATTTACTAAATGTAGGTAATTTTATTGACACCCGTATCAATCAGCCTTTCCTCACAGTCAAAACCATTCCATCCTCTGTTGCCGCCTACTTGGCAACGCACTCTCTGCGAGCTTAGTTTTACAACGTGCGCTAACGGCTACTTCACTCGCCGAGACGCCTCGCGACGGGAGCGACGGGTCATGGAAGGGGGCGAGTTCCCACCGCTTTGACTTGACGTCCCCCTCGCAATTAGGTCGGCAGCGGGGCAAACGCAGCGCCACCACCGCCACTCCCGCCGCCGGATCGGCTTTTGTCACGACTCTCCGCATGCACTTTGTCGTTCTATGTTCTGTCGCTCTCTGTCCGCGGACCGACCGCGAAAATTTTTTCCGGCACTCACCATCTAATGCATACGCAATAAAAATGGAATCAGATTACGAGAGCTCTCTCCCGCCCCCCCCCCCCCTCCTTTGTCACATCAATTTATAAAGGTCAGGGTCGCCTTCTTAAGACTATCTGCCAAGATTGCAACGCCCCTAAGTAGACACGTAAGCTATCGGTGCGCATACTGTTCGCGTGCGAAGGCATTACGGTGAAAGTGAGGCATATACCACGGTTTCCCGCGCCCCTTCTTTGCGCTCGCTCGTTGGCGGCGCGATGGCTTTATCGGGTATCGATAAGCCCATCGCCAGCTCCGACAAAACTGCACAGCTAAGGGTTTCAAATAGAAACGCTGTAAAACGCGACAACGCGTTAAAAGTTTCTTTGGCTGTATGCTGGCAAGACTTCCCGATCCAGAACATCTAAGAATAACTTATTATCTGCGGTTATGAGACTGTCAAATCTGTTCTTTCCAAGGACGCATCGTTGATAATTATATACCTCAGTGATTAGGTTAGCCATGTGCGTCCTGTGGGTAAGTATATACACGTGTGCTGGAAATGCAAGTGACCGGCAGCAGGGGCTGACCAACGGATTTTTACTTTTTGGTGAAAGCCACTGCTGTGGACACAGGGTATGGACTGTGCTCGCAACCTAAATGGGTTGCTTAATTAAGTGCTCGCTTTAAGGCATCGAACCAGCCTTTAGCATAATCATCTTTTCTGAACAGCCTCTAGCAACATCCAGAATATACCGGCAACCTCTGATAACCCAACCGTAGCGTTCGAGGACAGTTTATTCCCCTATTTTCGCACGGTACCATTTATACAAGATAGAACTAAAGAAACCAAATCTTTTGTCTTACGGTTGAGTCCGTACAGTGTCCAGGACAGCTGTGAAGAAAAATACGAGAGGGTAAATTAAAATGCAGTTCATCTTCCATGGTTGGTGACCATTGCACCATCGGATGCAAGGTAATCCATACGTGGTTTTAACCATCAGCAATCATTTCTCCATTGCCCGATTGCACTACGCAGGGTTTGTGTTCGCAGGTATTTCCGCGCACACTGATGGTCACTTTCAAAGCCGGAGCGGGCGCTGGGACACACAGACAATATCAGCATTCATAAAAAAAATACCCGCCCATCTCCACTAACTTGAAACCTGTGGAGGGTCGAAGCATGCAGTGTTTAAGTGTATTCTTCGAACCTTGTAATTTTTGCCAATGGAGATGAATCCGTTGTGGGGTAGAAGTATACAGCTTTGCTGTAAGTCTCGTGTCCTTGAAGCACAAAGTGTTCTAGGGTCGAAGCATGCAGTGTTTAAGTGTATTCTTCGAACCTTGTGGTTTTTGCCAATGGAGATGAATCCGTTGTGGGGTAGAAGTATACAGCTTTGCTGTAAGTCTCGTGTCCTTGAAGCACAAAGTGTTCTAGCGCGAGGCGTTTAATAACGCGTGCGCTGGTGTGTCTACTGAGTGTGTTTTTTTATTACGCGGTACGTTCAAGCCGGAGGCCTTGGAAAACAAATTTCCCGGTGTTTTACTGCCATGGCTATATGATTCTACGACGACATGAGACGACGACGACATGAGAAGCCGATAGCCCGAGCCCCAAAGGGGCCTCGCTCATAAAAGCAACCGTGGTCTGCGCGCTCCGTGACCGTGACTGTAATACTCAGCTCAAACGTTTATGTTTGGAACGCAAAATAGCACATACCACAAAACCACTTAGACATTGTACTAAGGCCAATGCCAGGGGTAGCTATTAAGCAAGAGGAGCAGGAGTGACACTGTTTGGTTACTCTTGGTTGTGTTGTTATTTTACACGTCCGTAACCCCTGGGTGCTTCCTAGACACTCTTGCTCTCGCGGAATTCTTATATTCTACGACATTGACATACCCGCTTCTTTCTCCGACGGCACGACTGACGCGATTTCACGAGGCGAGTCACGTAGAGCTTTCCCACTAAATTGTCGATGTGCAGTTGTGAAATGGCGCCCACTGTGGAGCGTCCCCACCGCTTCTCTGACCACTACAACAACAAACTTTAGGCAACCACTGCTCACGCATGTTGCATATCTAGCGCAGCTATACGCTGACATATACACGTGAACACACGCGATTTCTCCACATGCCTCCTCTTCCTGCCTAAACCAACGCGATTCGAGAAGCGTTCAAGGCCCACTATCGATGCGCAGGTGAAAAGCAGGAAAGAACCGCGAAGACAACGCGTAAACCCTCTGTTTTCGCAAAGTATTACCGTTTGCGGCTCCTCTGGCAAGCGCGCATAGAAGATGTCTGAAGGTTCTTACCAATGTCAGGCACGCCGTCTAGCCGGTTCCACGGCCCGTCGTAGAAGCCGAGGGGATTCGTGCCGTCGTCCGAGGTGATCATGGCTGCTGGTCGCTGTGGCCTATAGCGAGGCTCGCCTTCGTTGTGGTTGTTGCTGTTGTTGTTCCTGGTGACTTGAGCATACCCACGTGGGGTATTGTCCAGGAATCGGGCGTGATGAGAGCTAATGTACCGCTTACAACATTGAAAGATTATGAACCTAGCAATTTATACGCGAAAGACAGTATTATTACAAAATAGAATTGGTATAAATTTGAAAGTACAGTTACGAAAGAGAAAAAGAAGCTTTTTTGGGCCGGAAAAAGTACATGGAAGAATCCAAGCTAACAGTGCAGGCGCCTGGTCTTTGAAACATATGCATGAAAGGCTGCAGCTACCCCTCGGTGACAATGTTCCAGTGATATGGCCCCAAAAGATAGTAGTCCGGTCATGGAAAAAGGAAGACCAGTTCGTCGCAATGGCGTGGCAACATGCATTTGCCTCATAATTGAAAAACCGCAGCAATGCTAAAGGAGGTGCTCTAAAGTCTCATGTTCACTGCAAACAGCACATCAGGAGGAGGAGGCAAAACCGCCCCGTTTCATATAAAAGTTTAGTTGGGGGACTGGACATCTGAAGCTAGTTAATGTGAGCTCGCACTGACGAGATTCAGAAAAACGGGAATTGGAATTATATTTTAAAAGGACATAACCTATAAAATTAGTGATGTTTCATTCCTACACTCTTGCTAGGCGTTGATAGGAACGAAACCTTGCTCCTGCTACAAGAAAGGGAATGGGGCATAGGTCAACCGGAGGGCTATCCAACGACGATTGCGCCAAGGGGTCAGCCTGTTCTTTAAGCACTAACCCTTTGGGACCTGGAACCCAAATGAATGGGATGTGCCGCAAATAGGAAGGTACAAAGGAGTTGAATGCACAAATAAGAGCGGAATTTTCGGAAGATGAAAGAGCAGAACAAACCGACAGCGTGAGAGAAAAAATTAACTTTAATTGGCAAGTGAGCTCAGCCACGCTGGGCACCCGACTTGCTAAACCAAATGGGGGTGCAGGTGTGATGAAAATGTATGAAAAGAACTTTCATCTACACATTAATGCTCAAACGCACAGACGCACACGAAAAGCACACACACAATCAGGCGACATAGTGATTTGTCTAAGAGTTCATAGCTCATTCACAAGTGCACTGCTCCGGAGGAACGTTAAGAGCGCCTTTGTTGTGCGACTTGACATGCCGGTTGTAAGGCAAGGCCCAAGGAGATCCTTCGAAGAGATCTGGGCGGACACCGACCGGCCCAGAGAAAGCTTAGCCATGGTACGCTCAAGTTCGTACCGACGACATCCGCAAACATTGTGTTTCAGGGAGTCCGTAATTATAGCTACATTAAAGTGCCGCTCGAGGATAGAGCTACCTGGGCTCACTTGATGTGGCGACGGTGGCGACGATGATGATGACCACGATGAGTTTGAGCACGTACCCATAATTGGTGATTTGACGAAGAATTGACTAGAGCACCATGAGAGGCGAGATTCTATTCCTAGTTGGTACAGGCCAGCCATGTCCTGTGTTCCTCAAACACCCTCGCTGTGCGGCCTCAGTAGCCTAGGGGCAGACCGTCGAGTTCTGGTTTTAACGACCTGGTTTCGGGCACCGGTAAAGAAACTTTTTTTGCAAGACGGAATGATAATTTTTGCTGCAAAATGTTCTATTCGCTCACTTCTCCTCATTCGTTTTGTAAATAGCGGTGGTTTAGTATTTTTTAAGTCGGTTTGTGGTCGGCGCGCGGCATGTCAACACGATTAGCTCACTTTTAAGCCAACAGATGGCGCTGGGAGTGTACAGAAAATATGTCCTCATGGCCTTCGCCCACGCAGATTTAAACACCCGGAAGTGACAGAAAACGGCAAGCAATGCGGAGAAACTGCAACCCTTTTCCACGCAGCTTTGGCATGCCACAGAATCTGAGAGTGAGCACAGGCCCAACAATTCCCCATACCCTCCACCTACTGAATCATGGGAAGCCACGCTGCTTAGCACCTCACTACAGGATCAACTGGACCTGCTAGCGAGCCAGTGCCAAGGCTGGAGTTATCGCTACTGGAGCCGTAGACCTAGGGTTCCACATGCGACTCAGATTTTCTTCATGACCTACTCCCTTACACATTCCCTGCCTGCTCTTGTAAGCGAGCGAGCGCAACAACAGGATTTGCCCTACACGACTGTGCCATCCGAAGATGAAGACGCAAAAGATAATGACTATTGTAACTGAATAAAAATTGTACATCCTTCAATAGTTTTGTTTTACAGTGCTGTCGAAAATGGTTTTGCATTGCTGGAGGCCGGCTTTTCCCTCTGTCCTGGGATCCGGTGTATGTGTGAGAAGCTACGTCGACCCCCAGATTTGCTGCTTCTCTCGCCTTTCACAACTTGTGGGAGCAGCGCCACTTTCTTTTTTTCTGTCTTCTGCTCTTACGACGAAAAATTTGAAATCTTGATATATTCAGGCTCCGGGTAGCTTTAGCCGTGTGATGCAAACGTTTTTCGGGGTCTCTAAACGAGAATTAAGCAGACTCAGTTGCCCCTCTGGCTGAAAAATAACTGATTTGAGTTGATTTGGTTTATTCATGTATTCGATGTAGCTTCCATTTGAAAGCGTCAAAAGCAGATGAACGGAACAGAAAGTACGCATCGCAGCACTGTGACTGTGTTTTCTTTATCGACTTCCTCTTCCGCGCGCTGGATTTCTCTTTTGCGGCAGCGCTGATAGGTTTGTTGTTGACTGGAATAAGCGTGTACTTCTATTTTCCCGGTGTCGATAGCTTTCTGACTGCCGTGCACCAACTAACAAACGCATTGTCATCTTCTTGGCCATCGTCCGTTGGCCATATCACGAAGACTGTCACAGCCACTCAGTATGGCTCACCCCTCACATTGAGTACCAGAGACCCGCATCCTGTTTTCAACGACAGCTATCCTGGTGAAGAGCCGCGCCCATCTTCTAGAGGTCTCGCTACCCTAGAAGGGTATACCGACCAACCTGAACTCCGATGTCATTGCTTGCCATTCCGCAGTTGCCGTACAACAAATCTCTACCTCGCTGCATTTTTGAGAAGACGGGCCATGCATTACCCTTTAAGCAAAACATACAACGCAGCTACCGGCCTTGATACAGCCTTTCTTAGCCGGCGAGAAACCTTCTGTACACTCGGTCTGCAAGGCAAAACCTGGGAACAACTGGCGATGGCCTTGGTGGAGTGGGAAGGAATTATGTAGGCAAGGAGTTCTCACCAGGCCAGAGGTTTCTGGGAAATTCCCCGGTCCTTGTACTCATGTGCTGCGAAACTCGGCAAAACGTGATGTCTATACAGTCGCTGAGACACGACTCTGCATTTGCAACTAGCCTACCCCTCAACGCGTCATTTTTATAGTACCAACCTTTCATCCGCATGAAATAACGTACTTTTCTGCGGGATATTGAAGTTATCCCTACTTCGTAACATGCGTTAGGAGTTTGGCCTTCCCCATTGCTTCGGTTTATAATGTAGCACCAGAAATTTGGTTCAGCTCACTGAGGGTGGTGGGTGGCCTTTGGAAGCTGAAACTGGGGTTTATGTGGCCATGCCCAGCTGTTAATATTCAAACTGCCTTATCGCCAATCACCGACACACTGGTTATGCGAAGACACATTGCTACCTTTCCCTGCTTTTCAGGAACGTAGAGTTTCTGGGCCTCATCTAATTCTCTAGATGCAAAGCTGGTAGGTCTACCTCCCTTGCATGACCACCATGTTTCTTACTTGACCGTGGACAAGCCTACTGGAATGACTGGATAGTAATTAGCATCGATGATGGCCTTTGACGATTTTTCCCACTTGAATATTTGATTGTGCACGGCTTCCTTCAACCCACGTAAAAGACCTACGCTTTTTTCATCTTACAAAAGTATACTCAGCTTTTAGGATGCACCTTTAGCCAGTTTTTCTGTCAAGGATGGTACAATTAATTCGGTCACCTTAGAGAAGCCTTAAAACTGGTCACCGCAGTCAATTTATGCATCTCAGACGTCCATGGTAGCCACAGCTGCAAATAAGCCTCTATTCCTGCCTCCTCATTCTCCTTCCATCCACTTTGCTTAAGCTCAGCCCGAAATGCTAATCCGCAGTTTTCGTTTCCTAGCGAGCACCTTTTTTTTGCCCTCTGTTTTACGTATACTCTTTCCGGGCAAGGATTTCAGCATTTTGAACGGGCAAACCCCTCTAGAAAGGTATGTGCCCTTCCTCATCAGCATCTATGCAACGACGCCACCATTACGTGTGATTAAAAGAAGAAGACGCATTCAGGAATATCATCACCCTGAGTAACATCATCACCTGACGTTTTTTCTTGTTTTTTGTTTCTCTCTCTCTTGAACTTGGACTAATTTTTCTCTTCTGATCCACTATTTTACATCGTATGATTGATTACAATGAAAAAAATAACTCTTCCTGGCCAACCTCCCTGAGTGGGTCTGCACCATTTTTAGGCCACCACCACCACAACCATCACCGCCATTATTGTTACGGCGTCAGGCGTCGTTGGTAAAATTTCTGGCCCTCCCCCTGTGGATCCTGCGCTACCATGCGAGTGCTCCTTGCACCTGGCGTTGGAGTCGCACTTGTCGTCTTCGCCTTTGGTGGCTGTGCGAACAAGTGGCCTGGTTCTATTTCTCTTGCCACAGGCAAGCTGATTCCCAAGATGCTCGACAGGAAGGCGCCCAGGACTCTCAGCCACACGTCTATCGTTCAACATTGCAAGGTAGGCGCCTGTAAATTTAAGCTCTACTAGATATGCGCCTGCATTTTATAGCAGGCTTGTAGCACTGGCTAATACGAGCAGCATAGCGTTCGCTTCTTTCTTCGAGACAATAGAGTACCCACGAACTTCAATTATAGGCCTACTCGCAACGACTCTTTTTGGATCAAAGCTGCAGAAATTACACTTCTCTGGTGAGGTAATTACTAAGCAGATCACCTTCTGAACACCAGGTAACCTACTCTCTCTAGTCACCTCCGTAGATAATAGAACCCACACGTCTAAGAAAATAATAATTGCCAGAAGAATTTATTGTCTTGTCCTCCCGCACCTTCCGCAGAAATCAAGGTCAGATTCATCGTGATGGTCATTTTCGTCCTGATGCTTCATGGACATGTAGTGTCGCGTCGGCGACGGCCCCGAAGGGGTGAAGCAAGCAGACGTGCGCTCGGGTTGAGGGGTCAAACGAAAGTGAGATTTATTCAGACTTACGTCACTTATATGCTTTGGGGCTAGTCTCCTTGGTGGTAGAACCATCGACATCAAAACCGAAACAGAAACCCGGATACTACAATCTTCCCCCCTTAGCAAGAAAACAACAAAGCCAGCAAAGGTAATAACATTCCATGTTTTCTATGGCCCATTTCATCAGTTCAGTTGCATTATACTTCCCCACACAGTCACTACAACCACAAGCACGCACCCTGGTTCCAGGTAAGACCTTGTGCACTTCGCTCTCACGCCACTTCCATTTCAGAGTAATGAAGAGGTGGAAGACACGGAATTGCACTACACTCTCCTGGCGCTGCACTTAACCATTGCGCACTCCACTTTCACGGCACCCGCACTGCCTTCCTTCGTCACCTTCCTTTCCCTCTTTTCTTCCTGTCTTTATCGGCGGACTCGTAGTTACTTACGACGTCCTCTATCTTGCGCTTGTCCTCTTCGTTGTCTGCTTCGTCGGCCTTCTAGGTGTCTCCCACTGGCTTGTCAGCTTCATTCTGTTCTTCCTTCTGAACAGGGAGTTTGATCGTGTTGTCGTGAACTGGACCTCGCTCTTCAGGTGCGACTCTTTCCATCTGGCTTTTTCAAGCGAGGGAAAGATGTTTTTAACGTGTCTGCGGAGGTATTTAACCTCAAATGTTAGTTTTAGAACCTCCGCTTGTCTCTTTTCCTCAAGCATCCGGATTTCTTCTATATCTTTTTCTAGTACCTTGCCTCGCTCTACAATAGTGCTGTAGTCACGCTCCACTTGGTTGAGGTCCAGAGGCATTGTAATATTTGACAGCGTCGGGGCTGGTCTTCCGCGAGTATCAGATGGAGAGCATAAATGGCATGTATGCCCAGTAGAGAACTGCCTTTTGGCGCAGCACAAAATAAGGGGGGTTCCTGAACATTTTGAAACTGAACAGTCGCTGTGAAACATCCTGACACAGGTATGATAGCACCCGAGTAATCCTCAAGAATTCGAGGAAGAGCTTCAAGTGAGCTCTGCATAGCAAATTGACGTTGAAAAATTTCTTCGGAAAAAATTGAGATACTAGATCCTGTGTCTACCAGAAGGGAACGTAAAGTGACATCCACCTTGACATCAGCGTATAATCCTTGCCGTGATGGATTTCCGTGTCGGCCCAGCTGGTTGACGATTACTTCTTCATCGTCGTTGGGTGGGGCCTGCAGTTATGCACCGGTGGCCGGGTGTTCTGTTGCACACGAGGTGAGGACGGATGCGTAGCAGCAGGACGCCGCGTTCAGCAGGCATTCCTGAAGTGGCCTCGTTTACCCCACCTGAAGCACGTTTTCACGAGGGCTGGGCACTGTTGAAGTGGATGCCATGTCCTGTCACAACGGCCACATGTCGGTGAACTTCAGGTGAAGGTAGTGGATCAAAATTCATGACGTGGGAATCCAAGCGGTCGCGTTCCTTGAGTACCGTTGATTGCTTGAACTATTTCTTCTTTTGCTGCACGGTAATGTTGAAGTAAGTCCTGGACTTCGGTTATGTCTTGGATAATTCGGATGGCTGTGTCAAACGTCAGTCCTGAGTGTTCTGCGAGAAGGCTTTCCTTGGCGCGCTATGACGTAAGTCCCACGGTGAGTTGATCGACGAGTGCAGAGGATTCTTTGGGGCCAAAGTTTCGTTGCCGACCCAAACACTGAACACGGCGCGGAAACTCGATCGCCGATTTTGTCTCTTCTTGCCGTAATCTTCGAAATTGGATACGACTGATCCGTTGTGATGCCACGACGCCGATGTGAGCGGCGAGGTCTTGGACGAGGTAGTCATATTCATTGACGCCATGTCCACCAGGCGGCTTCGTTGACTCGATCATGTGGGCAATTCTATTTGCTTCTGCTCCTAAACACGTCTTGAGAACTGCCGCTTTCCGTTGTGTTGAGATTTTTTTCCATGCTGCTGCAATGAGATACACGAACGAGCGGTGCCCCTCGCTCCATGGAATAGCCGGCCGCCCAGCCTCCTAGAAAATTGGAAGTGGCTTCGGCGCTATGTCAGCCATATTGCGTCTAGTTAAAAAAATTTATGACTTAGTGTAGCGCAACAAAAAGGGACAAGGACGGAGGGAGGCGACGAGCACAAGCGACGGGCACAAGCGCCTGTGCCCGTCGCCTCCTTCGGTCCTTGTACGTTTTTTTTGGATTACCGCTACCAACTAGCCCAAACCCAAACTCGGCTAGTTGAGGAAGGAGCGTTCACAAACTACTGAACGGCATAGCGCGACCTTTAATACCTGTTGCAAATTGTCGATGTTTTGAAGTCTGGCCCCATCGCGACGTTTTCTGAATCGATACATTGCTCTTAACTCGATGCACGACGATGTCGTGACTGCGATGCTGGCCGCCGTCTTGTCGCTGGTGCGGTCGTCCGCGTAGGCCTAAAACTTTATCGCGCTCAGCTGAAAGTTTCGACACTCACTACGTAAAAAAAAACTTGTGGCCTATTCGGCTGCTTACCATTATTCAGGAGATGCGGAGTGCTTACTTTTCAGTTGCTTCTGGAGTCGGCTCGGATATCGTAGTGTCGCGTAGGCAACGTCCCCGAAGGTGCGAAGCAAACATACTCGCGCTCGGCTTGAGGAGTCAAGCCAAAGAGAGGTTTGTTCAGACTGACGTCACATATATACGCTGGGGTTAGCCCCTGGTGGTAGAACCACCGACATCGAAACAGAAACCCCGGATACTACAGGGCACTGCCCTGGACCCTACATTTGAAACTGTGTCGTGAGCAAGGAGGTTGTAAGAACTTCTGGAGTGGAGACGGCTCTCGAGAACTGACGCCGATGGCCGCCATCTTGCCTTGGGCAAAAAACTCACTCCGTAGCAGCAGCCGCACCGCATTGGTCGCGTTCTGCCGGCTCCCTGCTGGAAGTCTTGCGGTGTTACACGCTCGCATGAGTGCATTTATGGCTTAGTTTGTCGTGAATATTCTTCAGACGCTACAAAGCTGTAGAAATCAGCAATGCTGTGCTCGTGCGTCGCATTCGGCTGCGCTAATCGTGCGAAGAATTAAGACGCCGGGGATAACCTTGGGCTCAGTTCATTTTGTGTCTAACGAGTACTACAGCATTATAAGTGTACACTTTCCCACTATTTGTGCAGTATGGTTCCGATCCACCTACCTGCTTACGCACTTGTTCACGCAGATATGCAGATGTTTTACTCGTAGTTGCGGTGGTCAGTAGTCGTCCGACTGCGCAAGATCACGTGTTTGTTTAATACTATTAAACAAACATATGACGTACTATTAAACAATGGCAGTAGTGCGGAAGCAGAAATTGCAGCACACATGATGTGTCCCGCAATTTCTGCATGCGCACTAATTTATATGCAGAGTGTTTGCTCAGATATACACAGGGTGATCAAAATTAAGTCAACAGGTGTTTTTTTTTAAATAAGGGACGTACATTTACGGGAAGACTACCTCTACAGTGAAGATGTACGCCTCGGGGACTTAGAATTAAGTGGTAACTATTGATGTCGGTGGCTTAATTAACTACCATTGTTTAATTAATTTTTTAGTGGCTGCAGTAAGCAGGCACGTTTGTATTGCAAAGTTAGACGCAATCGTGTTTCTGCGCAGTTTCATTCGGCAGAATTCTTCTACCGCATCCGAACTGCGAAGTTTAATTGCCCTTCGCATGATTACGCATGCTAGACCACGAAGACCGGCGCAGAGCTCCGCCCCTTTGTTCTGTGTTCCGATAGCGATTCCGAGTACTGTAGATTGCGATAACGCAAGCCAAGACGGAAAGGGCGCCAGTTATCACTTTTGTCTATGCCTTCACCCCGTAGTCAAACTAAAAACCATTCTCGGCAGGCACGTGACAAAATTGTGTGGAATGGGCAGGTGGGGCTTTGTGCCGGTCCTCACTGTCTTGCATACGTAATCATGCGAACGGCAATTAAACTTCGCAGTTCAATATCTCGGAGTATAGATGCGCTTGAAGATTTCTGCTAAATGACACTGCGCAGAAACACGATTGCGCCTAAATTTGCAATACAAACATGCCTGCTTACTGCAGCCATTAAAAGATAATAAATGAATATTAGTTAATTAGGCCACCGACATCAATAGTTACCACCTCCTTTGTTTTTTCCTGGGTGCATAACATCACTGTAGAGGTGATTTTTACGGACATTTAAGCGTGTAAAATAAAACCTGTCGACTTAAAATTTACCACCCTGTGTAGTAACGACATAAGCCAAGGCAGTGCCGTCGAATATTTGATTTGCGCTCAGCCCGCCTTACGCGAGTACTCGCAGGGTTTTGATTGGAGTTTAATTGTGAAGGCGAGGTTAGCCGAGCCATTTCGCTTAGCTTTGTACAATTCATTGATGCAATGCTCTCCCGCGTTCTTCGTCTAGATGTTAATCAACAGCGGGCCCTACTCGCGTGCAAACGTACGTGGTTAGTGAGGCTGTGAACGCCAACAGTAACCTCCTGCGCGCAGTTTTCTTTTCAATAGCGGGTTGATCGCGTGCAAATGTGCGTGGTTAACGAAGTTGAGAATGTAATTAAGTAACCTCCTGAAAAAGAAAAAAGAACAGCGCGAGGGAGAAGCGGAATGTGCATTAATCGTATAGACTGTGTACCCTGAATAAAGAAACAGCTGAGACCAGCTTAAGGGTACTACATATACATTTTGTAAAATACAAGGAAAAGCTAGAAATGGCAGCGATGAACGGAAACAGAGAATTATATAGTGTGGGCCGCATAGTAACTCAGCATGCTACTTAATTTGGCCTTGTGCATGTGCCATCAATGGGGATGTCGTATGAACCAAAAAACTTGCATGTTGCAGAACTGTTTAAAAACAAGTCGTCTCGATACACAGTTCCGACAAAGCTTGTTTGGGTGTGAGAGTTGCGTGATTAACAATAATGAATTCCGGCACTGCTGCTAGAAGAAGCAAGCGCCCACTAGTCACGCTAGAACAGAGGGGTACACCACTTTCCAGCGTGAAATGCGGGAATTAGTAGCCGTTTTCAGGCGGCACCTCTTGACATGGTGTGCCACATGTAATTTTAATACTTAAGGGGCGGCCTATAACCTTACAGACACCAAAAAAACCTTTATTCAAATGAAAGATTGATTGATTATGACGTTTTAATGCGCCGACGCAACGCAGGCGATGAGGCTCGCCGGATAGGGCTCCGGATCAATTCGGACTCGAACACACGGGCGTTTTTGCTTTTCGCCTCGATCAGAAATGCGGCCGCCGCGGCCCAAAATTGAACCCGCGTCCTTGTGCTCAGCAGCACAACGCTTCAGTCACGGAGCCACCGCGGCGGATTTTATTGAAACCAAAGCAATAGTGGTGTTTCTAGCACAGAACTAGCACAGAACTAGGCTCTTCACCACGGCTCTTTACCACTTAAAGAGATGCAAACGCTAATTCGCTGCTCGAATCACGTCAATAGTTTATGCGAAAGGTGAAATAAAGGCTTCCGTCAAATAACCTAATCGAACAATCCAACTGAGCTATCGGTATCTCCCATGTAAACCCAAAGGAACACGCAAGGCACTAAGCGTCCCTACAAGCTACGCGCCCTTTCTACCCACGGCAATATGGCCGCCGACCGGTTTCCCCGGCTTCACCTCCGCGCGTTGCCGGCTAAGGGAGCCCTCCACTCCAGAAGTTTTATACAACCTCCTTGGTCGTGAGTCATCAGAATCCATTTTACGTCCTTATTCTGATGTCTAAGCGCGTTCCTTTTTTTAGGAAGTTAAGTCCGAAGGATCACACATTAGAGCGTCACTTAGACAATGACACACCGAAGAGTGACGGTACAAGCGCTCACTCGCAACTAATCTTTATTTGAAATGTCGTCTCGTATTTACACAGGTATGATCACTGGGAGCATGCGCACAGGAATAAACTTTGCAGAAAGAAGTGATAACCACAATCAAAGTGACGTTTCAAACAAATCAAACTCAGTGGCACGCAGAGGCACAGATGTGTCGATGACGCACTTGTCTCCTTTTTTCTTAATACAAAATGCTTCTAAAAGCTATCTGGCTATCATTATCACTCCCGTCGAGAATTTGAATGTCCTCAAAGCGGGCGCGTAGTATTGTTTAGTGAAGAACTGTGCTCATGTGCCCGGTCATCGACACACCTGCTTGTCTGGCCGATATAGGCCTCCTAGGATAAAAGCGGTATTTCGTATACTACCACGACGTCACTGGGCACAAAGCGCTTGGCATGCTTCTTTAGCACTTTTTTTCGGCCTTGTGAGAAATTGCGCGCACAGGCGGTGACGTTTTTGTGGATTAGAAAACACCACCGGCACTTTGTACCTTTCTGCTACTTTTTTCAGGTTGTGCGTAACCATATGTATAAAGTGTAGAACAACAGGCTTCGCCTAAGGCTGTTCGGCCGGCTTCGCACCGACTTGGAATTTGGCGTTTTGCAACAAGGCCTCGGCAACACCCACCCAGAAATAGCTCCGGTAACCCACCGACTCTCATATCTTGATACGAAAGTCGAAGCTCTCTTGAATAGTATGTACGCACGACTTCTTCACTGCGGAATCTAGAGCCACAGGCGCTATGGCCCTTCTGCCCGCCTTTGAATGGGCAGATGAATGTGGCTTTTGCGGGCCTGCGGGCTATAGATCCAACGAACATGCGCGGATGAGAACCTAAAGAAACACCTCAAAACCGCAGGGCGTCCTGACTGGGAACCTCGTGCGTAAATGCGAGAGCCCGACTAAAGGAGTGCCGACTAAAATTCACTAAAATCACTTTGGTGGTTTCAGGGTAGTTAGGAGAACACTCTTCTCCTACAACTAAAAAATGGTCGACATATCTAAAAACACTTAGAACAACCTCCTTGTCAACGGTTAAAAGCAAATCCCGATCTACACTGGCAAGAAAAAATATTGCGCAAGACCGGAGCAATAAAGGACCCGATACAAATTCCATTTCTGAACGTACATGCGCCTCTCTAAAGAAACAAATGTTGGATCGAGAGAAAAACTTTATAGACTGCTAAAACAGTCCACAGACACACCACATGAATTCTGAAAATTTATCCCACCATTCACGTCGATACATTACTTCACCCAGGCAAACAGTTCCGTGAGCGGAACTGAATAAAACAAATCTTCAACGTCAACGGAACCATTCTCATTCTCATCGTCCCTCCCCCAGTAACCTGCAAGCAAGTGAGCGCTTTTCCCGTAGTTCTTCAGTGTGGTGTTGTCTAAGTCGTGCTCGAATTTTTAATCAGAATGCACCAACTTTCCAGACAGCTGGTTTTATTGAAGTCCGAACGATTGTTATACGTATTCGTATCTTCTAATCGAAACTGTGAAACAGCGGCAGCAAAAAAGCAAGTACTCCCGCCTTACTTCAAGAAACCGAACATCCGAAACAAATTTCAGATTGTTTAAAGAAAAGACGTAAGAGCTCCGGACTGACTTGAAATAACACAACGCCCGGAACAAAGTCCAAGCTGAGGCGTGGGAGCGTGATCACGTGTTCTTGCATATTTTGCAAATAAAATAAGATAAAATCTTGAGTTTTCTTTTGCTACAAAGCATGAACCAATCACAAAAACCTGCTGTATCAAGCAAACTTTAGAATCTTTGGAATATTTCTTTCGGAAGATTATCCATACCACTGTCTTCACCATGCAACTGTGTGAAGACAGATTCGGCCGAAAGCATCACTGCAATACTTTTCCGCCAAAAAACGCATTCCATAATCTTAACTAGAGCAAAGCCCTCAGTACGGGTAAAACTTGGAGCGACCAACAATGAAGACGCTTGCATTTGCCTGTTAACGTCCTCGTTGAAAGAGGAGTTTTCATTGCATACTCATGTTATCCGCTATGTATCGGTGCAAAGTGATAATGGAGTGTTTTAACATCTTGTAATGTTGTTGGTCCTCCACGGAATATGGAGATCTCGAATGGCGGCTCGTCACTCAGACGTTGACCGGAGGCCTGCAAGGCAGTATTTCTGTGGGAGTGCACAATGCATTTCAATCATGTGGAAGATTCAACAACGGGGTCCCGATTGGTTGCATGAACTTGAAAAAGCAATATTCATGCCGCGGTTTCCGTAATGTTACGACTGCTTAGCCAGGGCTTTTGTTACTTGACCGCTGTTTTGGGGTGATGTATAAAACCGCAAAAAAGAAAAAATAGCGAATTTGGTAGAGCACTGAATGGCTACTGCACGGACAAGTGTTCAAATTTCAACGCCGGTCCACCACTCTCGACATGTCGTAGACACTTGAGTCACGACCCGGGGGTAAAAAAGAAGGTCCCCTTCAGCGCAAGTAGTCCGAGTGGCGCTGGCTACCACCCCCAAGTCAGGAAACAAAAATAGCTGAACATAAATACCCCAGAAAGGGGAGGAGAAAATGGCCCCGCCGGTAGCATCGTGGTCATCGCACCAGACCGGTATTCTGGAGGTCGTGGGTGCGGAACCAACCTGGAGGGCATTTTTTCTCCGCTTTCTTTCTTTTTTTCCAAATTTATATGTTTCAATGACCAACCACATCCTCCCCTTTGCTTTCCGAGGTTTTCTTGACTGCCAACCCTTATTTCTGTCTTATTTAAACGAGCCCCTCATTTCCTATTCTAAGCACTAACGACAGAACGTTTGCTGACGCGAAAGGCGGGTTTTCTTCGTGAAATGAACATTTCAGATTATCATTCTCTACCAAAAATATATATATTTTATCCCAAATGCGGCAAAGCTCTACCGGAAACTCCATTGCACCGACTGAAAAGGGCGTCAAGATTTTGGTCATCCCTTTCCAAGTTCCGTAGAGATAGCAATGCAGGCACGAAGATTACGGCATGGCACGGTAAGATTACGGCATGCCGTTGGCAGTGATTTGATTTGGTTGATTGTAAGGTTTAACGCGCCACGCAACACAGGCAACACGCGCCGTAGTGGAGTGCTCCGGATTAATTTTGACCACCTGGGGATCTTAAACGTGCGCCGCAATTACGTACACACGGGCGTTTTTGCTTTTCGCCTCCTTCAGAAAAGCGGCCGCCGCGGTCGGGAATCGAACCCTTGACGTCGTGCTCATCAGCGCAACGCCTTAGCCACTGAGCCACCGCGGAGGGTCCGTTTGCAGCGAGGCTACACAGTAAACTCTTTAGGCGAATAAATGTATAACGAGAACAACCTAAAACTAGCAGTTGCCGCATGTCAGCTTTGGAATGCGTTGCTAAGTTTTACACTTTGTAGTTACGTGTTTTGTAGTTATGTGTTAGAAAAGTTCCTCTTGCTGGCCTGTTTCTACATTTGTAACTAGTGATTTTGTTAGTGCCTATTCATGTTTTATTTGTTTGATGTATGCTAATGCTACCCCCTACAGAGTATGCTAATGTATGTATGCTAATGCTACACTCCTACAGAGGGCCTCTAGGGGTACCTAAATAAATAAATAAATAAATAAATAAATAAATAAATAAATAAATAAATAAATAAATAAATAAATAAAGAGTCACACCGAATCTAATACTCACTCATTAGTGCCTAAGCGGACATCGCCGAAACGAGAAAACCAAAAGGAAAATAGGGCCTTCTTCCATTCAATTTCAGTGATGGGGATTTTTCCTTGCTTCTCATTGCTCTCTACGGCATGCATTAGAAAGGACTGACGCCACTTCTACACTCTCACCAACCTGCGGTACCTGCTCCAAATGACGAAGCAGATTTACCGGCTCTACAAACCGCAGTCCGACATTTGACAGATGGCTACCACGCGCTCATCTGGACCCAGATTGGCGGCCTCGGGAACGTCCTGTTGGGCTATTACTCCCTCGGCCACTTCATCGAGGTCAACTTCAAGGCGGATGCGAATTAGCCGGATATTAGCACGGAGCTCTTTTCAGGCGTTTAGCGGTGCAACGCGTATGTTGGTCGTTCACACGTTTTATATACCAGCAGGCAGATTAGATCGCGTGATGGAACTAATTTCTGCCTGCTTTATACATTTTTAAGACGTTCCCCTCGTCATATGGCACCTCAATGGTGCGTTACGTTTTTTATTGTCTATACCTGGTTGTGTTGAGTGCGGCGTCACTTTCACCTCAATGCCCATCTTGTAGAAAGGGCCCCGAAAAGTATTTGTATAACGTGAGGACGCAACTGAACACACGGATTGAGGCCAGGCTACTGGGCAACTTGTCGCCTTGGCTAATATAAACACAGCAAGCATTGCGAACTCAGATCGCAGTATGTTAATCGTCTTTTGTAACAAAACTACTTCGCGTAGATTGCATACCGTGAAACTTTGAGCATGTGCACAGTTCTCTACCATGTGTACATTTTATGTAGAGATGTTATGGCGAGCAATTAAACCAAACTGAAAATGTTCGTTCGTGAGCACTGCTTCCAATCCAGTGGATTCACATCCTAGAAGACCGAATCGCTACCCCTTAAGTCGCCCTATGACTATTTTACATTGTTGGAATCATGATGGAAGTGGTTCTCTTCAGCTGCATTCGTTGCAGCATTCTACAAGAACAATAAATCAGTTTCAAAGTGAAGAAATATTTCCTTCGCTAACAACGCTGTCTTCGTGTGCCCCAACTCCAATACTTGACATTTCTAATCAATGTATTATTGATCTGCAATTTGTCTCAGCACCTAGATGCTGTCATACTCCTAGACGAGACAGGTACGTACCGCCGTATACTCTAAAGTGCAAACGCCCTAATAGATTTTACGTGGCTGGTTAGCGAAAGAGGAACACCGTTGATTTGTTGACGTACGAGACGGACGAAAGATTGAAAGTAAAGCACGACATCTTCCTGAACACGCACGTACAACTTTTAGTGCTGTTTGATATTTGCTTGCATGTGGTGACTCCCATAAACATTGTCCGCCTCTCCCAAAAAAGAAACAAAAAGTGGCAGTGCACCGCCGGCACGTGCGGGAGGAAAATCATGCACAAAAAGTGCTACGAGTTGTGCCGCGCCTCTGCCAGATGGCGCCACGGGTCCCGCGACCGAGAGAAGACGCAGTGAAACATCCCCCTCACGAGGGCCACGATCAAATGCAGAGCATTTCCGGGGGCGCACGACGTTAAGTAGTTTGCGTTACGTTAATGTTGTTGCACTTGTGGCAACTGCTGACGAGAGAGCGCTCGTCAGCAGTAATTTGAATGAGTCAACGATATGAGGCGCATACGTAGCGTCCCATTCTGTGTCGGCTTTGTGACGCAGTGGGTAGAGCACCATGTACATTGCGTTCCGCCCGCAGGGTCGAGGGATCGAAACCGGGCGCCGGATAGTTTTTTTTTATATATATAGTAGGGAGGGGTGCGGTGCGGACTACGGACGTCAACGCCGGTGACATCGTGAGTTCCTGAAATGCTTTGCATTTAAAATTTACAATGTTGAACTGCACGCAAACTAAGCCAAGAATGACCTGGCAGCCTCACCGAAGTTGGGCGTTCTTATGCTATCGACGTCCGGGGGAATACCATCCGCGGTGAAAGAGCTTCTTCACGTTGCTCATATTGCCTGTCTTGCGATAATTCCATCACTTCCCCCCCAGGGCACTTATCCGCGCTGATCAGGTGAAATCGTCAAGATTAGGGTACATAGACTCATCAGTTACAATGTTTAGGAGAAAAATTTTCTCCTGGTTGCGTTAAGGATTGCGTATAACAACGTATATTAAGCGAGCTTCAACAACACTTCAAAAACATTTCAATTAAACCGAAAATTTCCGTATTAACCAGGCCAGTCAATCTGAGAACTTGGAAGAACGGTGAAATCCATCCTTGAAGACGCACGCGCACAAGCGGAAGAAGTAGGACAAGACACGCTGGGACTAGTAGCAGTATAATGAGTAAAATGTCGAAGGAAAAACAGGGTAACGGCAAGCGCCGTAATAACTTGTAGCGGCCACTTCGCTATCGGCTGAAAGCGCCCACTATCACCGTCATGGGCCGCTGTGCCATCGTCAGCAGTGCGTTGCCTCGACACGCACGACGAGCAACGCGCCAGAGAACACCCAGGCTTCGGCGCTGCTCAGCCGCATTCCACGGGCGCTCCCCGACTCGCGGACCCCTGCTGCTGTCAAAGCTCCTGTGCAAATAAATGTAGGGTCAGCCTCACGACGGCGGAAATGGCTGCTTGCGGGGGTGGCTGCAAGTCAGGGGAGGGTTTCTTTTCGATGGATTGACCTTGTAGCTGATTTTGAGGACGTGCGGGACGTGTCTCGCCAACTCTGCGGCTGCTCAGCCATGCTGGTCCTGTTAGAGCTGCACCTTAGAGTCATGTGGCCGGGGTGTGTTGCACGAGCCAAAGGGCTGTCGGTGACATTGTTCTTACCGTCGGTTTCCTCGTGCCGGTAGGTCGTATGGGACGGTGGCAGCTCGTTAGAGGGCGGGGTTTCGTCGTGATTCGGAATGAGCGACAAAGTATGTGTCTCGTGAGTGTAATGCGGCTGCTGCAGTGGAGCTGGAGGGTACACGTCAGCCCCATCACAGATGGTCGAACGCCGTGCAGAATCATCGCCTTGGACTGACTCCTCCAAATGTGTGAATGAACACGGCGTGGTGGCTGTGTAAATCGCGCTTGGGTCCACAGGAGCCGCTTACACGAAAGGTGGCAGAAAAGGTTTCATCAGGGGCCAGCCCGATGCTCGAGTTCTGCGGGGAGGCAGCGCAGATACATTGGGCGACGGACTGCTAGGGCGTGAGGTGCAGTCCTTCATTGTCGATGCCTCTGGGCTGCCATCCACGGGGTAGAGCGTGGTCGCAGTGGCCGTGGTCTCGTCGCAGGGTGGTACCGCCGACGCCAGCATGCTGGTGCCACGAACAAGATCTCCAACCGGGGTGGTGCAAGGCCGGGCAGCTGGCGTGGGTGGTTTGAGGTACCGACCGTAGCGCGTCAGGAGGACGGTCCTGAGCTCGTCGTAGGGCTGGGCTCCAGGCTCCGGCAAGCTGGAGGCTAAGCTTGATGGTAAGAGCTCGTATATCAGTGAGTAACGATCCTTCTGGGCTGTGAGGTGGTAGAGGTCGAAAACGCACTCCATCTGCATAAGCCACACCTCAGGGTTCTTGGGGTAGAACGGTGGGCGAGGTGGCAAGGTCGCTGCACTGAGTGCCGTGGCGGAAGCACTTTGAGTGGAGTGGTTGGGCGCAGCAGGCTTGGAGTTGCCCGTAGAATGACGTTCAGCGAAGCCGGGTGGTGGTAGAACATCTCTTCGCTCTTGGGTCGGAGAATCGTCTTCAGGGCGCGAGGGAGGCTGCAAGCAGGTCAGCACGGTTCACATTTCATCGTGCGGAAGGGGGCGATGCAGCGTCCTTGTGGTGGGAAAGACTCGAGCCGAAGCTCTCCATCACGTAGGCCTCTAGCGTGTCGTAGGGCCGCTCACCGTGCTTTAGCGGCTCACAGCGTAGGTCGGCCGGAAGAAGAGCGGTAGTGATGCGGTAGCGCTCGGTCTGTGAGTCGATGCGGCGGATGAAGAAGTGCACTTCCGTTTTTAAGAACCAAACTCGGGGGTAGGGTCGCTCGAAGGCCGGGTAGGGCGGCAGAGGGCAAGCGAAGTGGGGCTCCATACTGCCGACGTCCGGGTCACCAATTTGATGTGGGCGCCGATGTAGTCATGCGGCTGACCCTACATTTATTTGCACAGGAGATTTGACAGCAGCAGGCATCCGGGAGTCGGGGAGCGCCCGTGGAATGCGGCCGAGCAGCGCCGAAGCCTGGGCGTTCTCTGGCGTGTGGCTCGTCGTGCGTGTCGAGGCCACTCGCTGTGACGATGGCACAGCGGCCCATGGCGATGATAGTGGGCGCTTTCAGCCGATGGCGAAGTGGCCGCTACAAATTAAAGTAATTAGGCGTGCTTATGATGCATTTCAATATCGCTTTTTTTAATATTCGGCTTTTTTCCCTGACAGCGTTAGTGAGGGCACACTCAGGCGTTCATCAAAATCAAACATTCGCATTTTGTATGCTTTCATCAGCTTCCTCTCGCACCTTTTTGCAACCCTACCAATAACCATAGCTTTGTCAAATAGAGGACGTAAAATATCTTTGAAGAGGTCTACATCGACCACCATAGGCCTGGTGTGGACAGCCATTGTCTTGAAGGGACAGACGTCAATCTACCTGCGCTGGCATCATCGTCAAGTCTCGGGCCGCATGAGCGCACGCACTGTTTCTTCCTCTGTACTTAATTCCCTTCGACGTCCCATTAAATTCAAACCGTGATGGTCACTTCTCACTCCTCTTGACGCTCGAGTCTCGTCCTTGGGGGTTGAAGGATCCCACAACTTAGTGCCGAAACCCGTGACTCGTGTCTGCCAGGCCGACAGTGACAAGCAGGACCGACAGCCTTTCTTCGATAGCTTCTGCTTGAGAGACCGGCGGGCCTACCTCCAAGGACCAAGGATGACCTCGATCGAGTGGAAGCTGCGGAAACGAAATGCCCTTCGGGAGAAGCTTTCAGCCGTCTTGACCGAGATAGAAGACGGCCTCCGAAGTAGCACCCTAACTACAGCGATGGACGCACGCGATATTCTTGGAGAGGATCGAGGCCATGCATCGACCGATCCAGAAGCTTGACGACTACATTTTTCTGGAAGCGATGGAGGAAATGGTCACGGAAGGAACCTCAAATGCGACTTCGTTCAGTGACCATGTGGTGAAGATCATGGCGGAGCTTCGCTACAGATCTTGAGACCAGCAGGCTGGTGAGTCTCTCATTTTGCCTTCTGTAAAGAGACCACTTTATAGCTAGCCCACAACCACTATAACGAAGCTACCAACATTACAACTGATGAAATTTGATGGAGACCGTCGAAACTGGACCGCATTTTGGAGCCTCTTCGAGCCCTCTGTACACAACAATTCTGAACTGCGGGCGACGGATAAATTTTTCTACTTGAGCAGCCTACTGACCATCTCCGCGGCTGCATCAGTTTCTTGACTGCCCATGCCCGAACAATGCTACAATGACGCGATCGAGGGACTGCTATTGCCCGAGACCACCTGCGAGCTCTGATTGACATACCACCTGTTTCCTCATCAACTGACGTAACGACACTACGAAAGCTTTACGACGATGTCCAGATACACTATAGAAGCTCTGATGTACCTCTGATGTACTTGTTACGAGCCCAGAGTGTTATTGTGCCATGCTACGTGAGATTCTTGTTCGCGCTCTCCCACGAGACATGGTCCTGAGGTACTACCGGCATTCAAAGACGTTGTCTCCGGCTTCATCGTGAACCGGAGTGGAGCGTCAGCACCAACCAACAGACCACAAGAAACAGTTCGACTATTTAATTAACTTTTTTGGAGTCTAAGTTGAGTGTCTGGAAGCAGTTATACTGAGCGTGCCTCCGAGAACGAAGTCTAAGGCGAATGACGAACCAAGGGAACAGCATCAAACAGCAACTTTCAAACATCGACATTCTGCAGCAGCCCGGTATGCCGGAGCTAACGAGACGCGATAGAGAGAGAAAAAACGTTTATTGGCAGAGCATTTACGGTGTTCATGTAGGAGTGCTTCCCTCTTCACAGGAATCCATGAGCTGTCTTAGCACCGGCTGTCCTCTCAGTGAGCAGAAGCTGGTCCGAGAGGCAGGGGCTGGACAGCAGTGTCTCCCACTGCTCTTCAGGATAGCCACTGTTTTCTTCCGGCCAGCACGATACAGGATCTTGCTCGGATAAGCAAATTACACTGCAGCAAAAGACATCTCTCCTCGCAAAACATGGACGTTGTTTCTGCTGTCTGACCCATGGACACATCGCTCTACAGTGTAAAAGAAAGATCGTCTGTCCATATCGTAAATGACGGCAAGTTCCCTCAATGTGCAACGAAGACCTAGAAGAGCCAAAGAAAAACAAGTATTTTGTAGGCGCAACGTAAGAACTTGCTGTTCCCTCCAAACAGGCAATTGATTTAGGTGACAATTCCGAAGTAGCTAAGCGAACACCCGGTCACTTGGTAAAGAAGCACGATCAAAACGTTTTGCTAGGAAGCGACAACTCAGATGAAACCCTATCTAGCAAAACGGGAAGCCAGCCACTGATGCATTCCGTGTCGAGGAAAGGTCCCTCACGAATCTCTTCTATGCGCAACTCGCCCCACGAGCCGGAGAATTTTCCCATGCAGCTGCAGCAAATAACCGAGGAAACGAGTCCACATACTTCTACACTTTAGATATGTACCTCGAACCCGGCGGATATTACCCCATTCAGCTGTCTACTGCGAGCCCGCACCGTAGTTACGCGATCGTGTCGCTTTCTCAGCAACCTTCGAAACGAGAGAAGAATCAGCGGGTTTCCGACGACTGCGCTTCCAACGACTGATAAAATTTGGATAAGAGAGGACTACGGAATCCAGGGCTTGAAAGGACCACGTTTCTTTAAGGCGCCATCTTTGAAGAAGCACTCCCACGTAATTTTATACTGCGCCAATCCAAGCGGCATTCGTTTCACTTTGGACCCTGACGTGGGTTTTGAAAACATTGTGGGAAGACTGCACTGCATTGCATCCTGCCGTCGGGTATGCCGACTGTACGCACCCACTGCGCAGGGACTTCTCCCCGACTGCCCACTCAACGCATATACCCTTTAGATTCAGACTGTCCCCACATCGTTGGCCGCCGGAAAGATGTAAAGTCTCTTATAAGAGGCCAAAGCCGCATCGACATCGACCGCCATAGGCCTGGTGTGGCCAGCCATTGTCTTGAAGGGACAGACGTCAGTCTCCCTGCGCTAGCATTATCGTCAAGTCTCAGGCCGCATGAGCGCACGCACTGTTTCTTCCTCTTCCCTTAGTTCCCTTCGACGTCCCAATAAATGCAGACCTTGATGGTCACTTTTCTCTCCTCTTAGCGCTCGGGTCTCGTCCTTGGGGGTCGAGGGATCTCACAGGGGGGGGGGAGGGGGGGGGCATCCACACTCTCGGCAATGGGAAGGAAAGTTTGCCGCTCTAGCTCTGACGCGAACGAAGTTTGATGTTCTTTTAGTCTAAAATTCACACAGCGTCCCATTTGCCCTATATACACTTCATCGCACTTCAGCGGTACGCCGTAGATAACATTTTTAGCGCAATTTGTGAATTTTGTGGAATGGCGGGTTGTGCACGTGTTCTTTGATTTCCGATTTTCAATTCTGGGACAAAGGCTTGCCAGCTTACACGGTGCCGAAAGCACTAAGCCTACCCGATATCGTGTGGTCACTTTTTTTAATATTCTGCGAGATCTTGTGAATGTAAGGGATTACTTCCACTTACCTACAGTCATAAAAGGCATGTGCTGGTACCTTCCACCCGATTCTTTTTCAACTTGTTTAACTTAGTTTCGGCTACCGACTTTAGAACAGCATCAGAGAAACCAGCCGCCTTTAAACGCTGAACTTGTTCGCCAGAACTTTGTTCCATTGAATGGTGACAGCTTTTCCTAAGGGCGTTGCTAAAACAGAGGAATGCAATGCTGCAGTTGACTAACTTGGAACGGGATGACTCGAACAGCAAAGCTGTTTCTTAGTGCGGGGAGAGTACAGTCATCTAACGTGTCCTGTATTGCGAAAGGTTAGTTTTAAGACTGAAAACATTTTTTTCACTCTGTAAAGCCAGTTCCTTCGTAAAAGTTAACACTCAGCTGCAGGCTTTATAAGAGCTAAGAATGTCATGTCGTATCAATTCTAAGTAGGCAGGATCCTTCAGGTTTAAAAAAATCGAAAACTTCTCAACGTACCTGAAAACCTTCACCCCGCTATCGTCAACCACTGCGCAGATCAGAAAATTGTCAGACTTGTAAAAAAAATATGGCACAAAATGGGTACCACACTGGACCCTATGAGATTTAGTTCTTTTAGCTATTTTAAAGCGTGCAGCAGAGTGTTAAATTTTACGAAGGAACTGGCTTCGCAGAATTATTTAACGTTTTTAGACTTGAAACTACCATTTTCTAATAGGGGACACGTATGCTAGATGTACTCTCCCCGCACTAAAAAATTGATGTGGTTTAGCTTTGGTTCAGCTGCGCTGATAGCGAAAGCTTCACTGCCCTGGCTAGGCCTATCATCGATGTGTGGTCTAGGTGTGGTTTTGCCATGATATACAGACATGTTTGCAACGGCTACACTGTTTATTCATCATCTTTTTTCGCCTCACCTTGTTGTTTAAGCCTCGCCGCTGTACGAACGACCAGAGCTGGACCTTCGTCTTCCTCCATCGCACATGGTTCGGCGCCACACGTGGCCTCCTGGCGTTCCTTCGTGGCGCGCTAATAGCTGCGGTGGGGTCCTTCTCTCGGGTACCCCGCGCACGTCTACGTTCCGCCCTTGCCTGTCTCTCCGTGCGATCGTGCCGCTGCTCTCCGCCGGGCGCTTAGCCAGGTGTCGACACAGGTACCGCGCACGTCTCCGTTCCCTCCTCGCCTGTCTCACCCCTGCCACCTAACTCTTTCCGCCATCGGGCTGCCACTCCGTGCCGGGCGCTTGCGGAAGGGGGCGTGTTTTGACCTTTAGGTATCAAGGCCAAAACTGGTCACCCCGCAAAGAGTGCCAGAGGCAATGTAGTGTAGCTTTCACAACAAAACTACTTTTACCATTCCAGCCATCCCATTCCAAGTTTGTCAAGCATGGCAGAACGTCACTCTGTTTTAGCAACGCCCTTGGGACAAAGTTTTCGCGAAAATTTTAGCGTTTAAAGTCGGTCGGTTTTTTCCTGATGCTGTATTGCAGTCGGTAGCCGAAACAAAGTTGAACAAATTGAAAAAATAATCGGATGGTAGTGGACCAGTACGTGCATTTGAGTACCGTAAGAAAGTGTAAGCAATCATGTACATTCACAAGATCTGACGCAATATTAGGAAAGGGGCCACCATACGTGGAGTACACGTAGTGTTTTCGGCACAGTGTCCTCTGGCAAGCCTTTGTCCCAGAATTGATTGATTGTATGGTTTAACGAGCTCACGCAACGCAGGCAATGAGGTGCGGCATAGTGGAAGGGTCCGGATTAATTTTGACCCCATGGGGGTCTTTAACATGCGCAAAAATCTCGTACACACGGGCGTTTTTGCTTTTAGCCTCCATCAGAAAAGCGGCCACTGCGGCCGGGAATCCAACCTGCGTCCTTGTTCTCAGCAGCACAACGCCTTAGCCACTGAGCCACCGCGGTGGGTCTTGAAACCGCGGCGGGTCTTGAAAATTGAAACCGCAATCTAACGTTTATGTGCTCAACCCGCAATGCCAGAATATTCACGTAGTGCACAAGAAATGTCATCTGCCGCAATACCGCTGGAGGGCGATAAAAGTGCATTTAAGCCAGACGGGACGCTATCTGAATATTTGTCTAAAAGAACATAAAACTTCTGTCACGTTAGTTGGGTGGGCGAACTTTCCGGCCCATTGCCGACGGTGTGGATGCACCCCCCTCTTTGACAAACTTTGATTATGGGTAGGGAAGCCGAAAAAGTGCGAGATGGAGCTGATGGAAGCACACCAAATGCGAAAGCACGGGTTTGATGAGTGCGTGAGTGTGCCCCTCACTAATGCTATCAGGCAAAGAAGCCGAATATTGGAAACAATTTCCCCATATTCCCGTGGGGGGGAACCCTGAGGAGGATGCGAAGCAGCAGTGGGGGTTGGTGGGTGTGTAAGTAGAGTTGAAGTAAGTAGTGTGAGTAGAGTTGGTGTGTGGTGTTAGAGTCAAGAAACGCGTGGGTAGGGTGAGCAGGAGAATGAAGGAAAGACGCGCATGCGCAGTGGAGTAGCGCGCAGCGCGTATGCACACCTCATTTATACGGCTGTAATGAGGAGAATGGAGGAGAGAAGCGCATGCGCAGTGGAGGTGTGGACGGCGCAACAACAAGGGAGGGAACAGGCTAGACCATAAGCATCCTACGGGACGATGATGCAATTTTATTGCAGGGGGTGTTAGAGTGGAGAGGAAACAAAGAGAGAAAGAGAGAGAGAGACGTTGTACGTGGTATGAGTTTGTTTTTATTTAGGCATTATCATGATCATGTTCAACGTAGGTGACGTCGAGCTGTGGTTGGCGTTCCGCTTTGATTATGGCCGCCTTCTGGTCTGTGAAATGTAAAGTCAAGGGCTGTAGTAGTGGATCAATCCTAAAGTTGCTGAAGATGAGGTGGATGCACGTTCCCCGGATGGTTGTGGGGTGCTTGTAATCACGGCCCGCCGAGACTCGCCGACGCACGCCGCCGCCGACGATGATGAAACGTCGAAGGCGCGTGAAGCGTGCTCGTCTCGTGCCGGCCCAGGAAGACACCGGCAACACTGTCGCTCCAGGAGCCATTAAAGGGTAAGACACCACCGGGCGTTCAGCAAGCCGAGCATGCGCAGTGGGGGTGTGGATGGCGCAACAACAACAACAAGGGAGGGACATAGCCCCGACCATGAGATGCTTCGCATCTAAAAGAGCCGATGTATAAATTAGTCCTATCAATGCCTTTTTACTTTAGTTCTCACGGCGGATACCTTGACTTTGCTTTTGCTGCGCAGTTTTAATCATAAAACTGTTGCTAGTTCCAGCAAGTGTGTTGTTCCCCTCTCCTGGTTTACGCGTCTTCAAGGCTGGGATCCACTGTTCTTCAAATTATGCACCAACAGTCCGAGCACCAGCTCTTCTACAGTTTCAGTTATCTTGAATCGGCTAGCGCCATCTAGAGGATGAATTTTTCGCTTGATCCGCACAACACTTCAACAGTACAGGGACCCGGGTAATTGAAGCCTTCGATTAGGACTTGGGCTTCGGTTATTTGGAGAAGAACGTTTCTTCGCCATCGTTCTGTCCTACCTTGTAATGTGTGCAATCTTTAGAGCGAAAGCCTTAAATTCCCCATCAAACCCGAAGAGTGAGCGTAGTCATCGTTGCCATTGCTCATCATTACGAATCGTACGCATTTCGGTTTCCATGGGCAGGAAAAGTGCACGCCCCACAGCGCCAATCCACCACTTGGCAGAATGGAACAAAAATTAGTTTGAAGCACGACCTGTGACAGGTGCACGTGACGGCACGTGAATACAAACTGCACGCGGAGTATGCCTCTTACTGAGGAAGCTGCTGCTGAGGAAGCTGCAGCATTAAGCTGCAGCTGAAAGTCTCGCCTAAAGACGAAGAAATGACAGCAAAGACAGAGACTAAAACACAACGCAGCAGTACAAAAACTCCCTGATTAGCGCTAGGCTTCCACCTCCAAGTAATTAAGCAGATTGTGGTTTCCGACCAATGTCTTTCCTTCCCCTTACATTCTTAGGCAAAAAGGACTAACAGTTCGTCCTTCTGGGACTAACAGCTTCTGGCACAATAATTAGTCCCTTTGGGGACTAACTGCGAGGGAACGAACGGTTAGTCCCCAACCCGGATGGTCCGTTTCGATGCTCCCCAAGGACGAACTGCTGAGTCGCAAAAAGAAGAAAACACATTGCACCCCCAGGGATCGAACCACCGACTCCCGGAAATAGACGCAATGAACTCGACGCGCTACGGCTGGACCACGCCGCCGGGTGGAAGTCGCACTTGATAATATTCAAGTGTACAGCGTTTAGTTCTGTGCATAACGCGGCAGACCCATAGCAACTCGAGTCCGAATTTCTATCCGTGCAAGCGAACGTGACCCCGATTTGCGCTTTGCGCTTAGCGCTTTGCTAACTTTAGGTACTATTGCTCAGTTTGATTGTAAGTACAGCCTCACAACTATAGTTTTTTCTCGTAAATAACCATGAACTCGTCGTCGCCTAGTTGAGGTAGGAGCTGGGCGATCGGACGACTCATTTGTTTCCGCACAAATAGCGCAAACTATGTGTATTCTTAGTGTTCGATACATATGTTAAGCGCTCTACGTAACGTGTGTGAAAGGTGTCGTCTGTTTGAGTGTTAGAATAGGGAAGCAGACCATATTTTTCTGCATCGGCGAAACCAAATTCGGTGTTTCTTTAGCCTGATTCTTCAAGTTCGCGTCGCTACACGATTGCGACTGGTAAATACAAGCGGGTTTTACAGCAGTTGCAGCATTGTCATAGCTTTGGTGCACAAGGCAAATATGTACGAGCGCAAAAGATAACTTAGAGAGAGAGAGAGAGATCAAACTTTATTTAAAGCGGCCCATGTCCGGGCTGCCGAAAATGTGGTTCTGGTGGGCCTGGAAGGCGTTCAGGTGGGAATTCCGCAGGTGTCAGGGCCCCGCACGTGGGCAATGTGCCGGGCGAGGCGAGGCCAAAGGATGGGGCGAAGATCAGGCGGAGGAGCGGCCCAGACGGTTACCTGTAGCGAGCATTTTTATTTTGCAGTTGTAATCAGCAACTACTACGTTTTTTCTCGTCTGTTAAACATTTACATATTGATTACGCTTAGGAATCCACGTTTGCTATTGTCTCTAATTTTTGTGTTAGTGTTAACGCGCTTGAAAGCTTTCATTGAACGTTATTACCGCGCACGAATCGTATGCAACACAGCGTATCAACATAACCTCACCGAGAAGCGTCTGGTCATCGCGCTTCGCCGCTCGTTGCCATTACCCGGCGGTCTATTAACCCTAGGCGATTTTCGTATAATTAACATCGATATTTTCTCATGTGGCACCATCTAAAGGACCTGCTGACTGCAATGACGTGTGTTTTGGCAATCTAAAACTGTTCACAGACATATGCGCGAAAGGGCAACGACGACGCCATGAGGGGATTGACGATTGACACTTGACGACCAGTGATCGGCGGGGACGAACAGTTAGTCCGCATTTGGGCACACGGCACATACTCTGCCGGAGATACTCCCCTTGAAGATGAACGGTTGCCCCTGAAGACTAACGGCTGTATTTTAGTCCCTATTTTAGTCCTTTTAGATGCGACTGCATCTCATTCACTTGCCGTGTCCCTCCATACGGCGTTGTCCGTCCACACCCCTCTCCCTACACTATAAAAAAATAATAGTTAGCGGCGCCCGGTTTCGATCCCACGACCCTGTGGGCGGAACGCGAGGCACATGGTGCTCTTCCCAATGCGCCACAAAACCGAGACAGAATCAAACGCTACGAACGCGCCTTATATCCTTGACTCATTCAAACTACGTCAAGAAGCTACTGATACAACGCATGATGGGGCAATAATTAACGCTTGCAATAAAAGAAAAGAAGCTCCCACTTACAGTAACAATGATGGAGTAAAGGTCGTTGGGACAGCGAAGCCCCAAGCATACAACTTAGAGAGATTGACCAAGATTGGCTTATAAAACATAATAATAATAATAAAACATAATAATCATACGCGTTCCCGACACGTTTCACGCGATTTCAGAATCAATCCAACGGAAACACCAAGTGAACCCCACGATGCGTCGCCCCTACACAGGGTTCCACTCGCGGGGAGGTGGGCCGAATTTTTTCCTAAGAGTGTATGTAACCAAGAAGTTTTTTCCAACGAAGCTTTTATTGGCGGACTTCCGCGCGGCGTACACCGAAACGCCTTGCGGCACAGCCAACTTTATCTAGACGCTCTATGACGCTGATGGTAATGACGCCCTTTAAGTGTTTGCGTGTACCCTCTCCGCTGGACAGCCAACGGATAAAGTGTTGACTGTGCCCCTGTTCCAGCTTTTAGATTGACTTATGGATCGAATCCGTCCTGGGGGTCAGGTTTCGCTCTGAGATCTTATGTCGTTAACCGAGGTGTTAACCAAAGGTACACCATTCAATGGTGTACCTTGTTTCAATGGTTGCCGGTTGGCAAAGTTAGACCTAAATTCGCGACTATAGGCCTAGCATGGTATGTTATACTCAACTGTATGTGACCTTCAACGTGAGCCGTAGACATCCGTCATGCTCATTGCAAGTCGAGCTGCGTGTACCGGTTCACGCCGTTAAAGAGATATAACGCCAGATTTTTGGTTGCCTTTTAACAGCAGAGCTGTTTGCGGTTTTGTTTGCGCCGTCCGTATACGCAGAAAAACTTCGAAGAAAATGGCGAGGGCACGTGAGCGTACGTCTCGTGATGTTCCTTGTAATATGGTTAGCCCCCATGTGGCGGATTGTCCAGGAATCGCGCGAAAGGAGGGCTAACGCGCACTCTACAAAAAACTGTAAATTAAGAAATTAACCATTCGAACGAAGGCTATATAATCACCACCAAGAATCGGCTGCGCCGTCCATGAACAGATTCGCGCCACCTGTCGTCTGCTTCTGACGTCACAGGCCACATTATTAATACCGAGATCTCGCTCGCTAGCCAAGCGGATCTCTTTGTTTAAAATTGCAGCGGCTCGGCCTGATTAGCTGTGTGGGCTTTTTTTGGTTCTTCAACGTGCAGTTTCGCTTTTAATGAAGCTCCTTCAACCATGAAACGCCTCTTTTTTGTGACAGTTGGCGGCATCAGAACTCCCTCCGATAATCTGCCGCGCACATGAAGGGTCGGGCGACCAAAGAAGATCCGGACGCAGAACAGGCGTCTTATCAAGAAGTGCGCCGCGCTGCGAGGCGAGAATATGATCGGCGACAACAAGCCGAGGGCCCGGAACGGGTTCGTGGGAGTGTGCGCTTGGGCAAACAGTGTCGCCGACAAGACCCAGCCTACTAAATCACGGAGAACTTTCAGCGTCAGGTTCGTCGATCCCTGGGCGGCGCGAACGGGCGCTTTCAGGGAGAATTCCTGGATATCGATTTCTAGAACAGCTGCCGTGTCTGCTCCTGGCTTTGGTTTTGACGTGAACCAGTACACCATGAGCTCCGTGCGCAACGCTGTGCATGAGGAGGTGGCCTTACATGTTCTAGGTGAAGCCTTCCCAACGTTGAGGATCATGAAGAGATTAAGGGGTGCAAGGTGTGCCGGTACTTGTATACTTTGCGTTTATTTGGTCCGCTGCTAACGAGTGCCCTGTATATCTACACAGGGTAAATGGTTCTCAGAGACGTATCTAGAAGGAACGCTAGTCTAGTTTAATATATAGTGACACGAACACAGCTCTGCCGTGACATCAGGCTTTCACCATTGTAAAAGCTGCCTTTTATTTTTTTTATTGCTCTGATCGATGCTACAGGCAACAGCTCTGGTGAACACGAAACAACATTTAAAATACATGAGCGCCTGTTAATTACATAGAACGGTCTGAAATATCTCAGTTTCAGTTTCCATTCTTTCCAGCCCGGAGGACGCATATCACAGAACCACGCTATGACCTCGCTATTTTGTGCGGACATCAAAACACTGCGGAGTTCGGAGAAGGCGTTGTTCCTCCGACCTCTCCGCCGGAGAAGCTGAGCGGCTGAGCTACCTGAAGGCGTTTAAATCTACCATAGCGGCAAATACATGTCCAGCTTTCCCGCTCATGGCAGTCCTTTCAACAGCGATTACTCTGCAATTTTTAGCGAAATGAAAAGTTATTTTACACAGCTAATATTTGGGGTGAATACTTGCTTTGTGCACAGTTTCAAGTCGCGCACATTGCGCGACTGGGTTCCTGAGCCATGGGAACTCTCCCATAGAAAAGCATGGGGAGTTAGATTCGACAGCAAATTACACAAAAAAATATTCAGAAACCTGAAATGTCTTTAAGCGTTTTAATCTTCACGTTGACTTCTAGCTTTATGCCGAATATCATTTTCCTAAAGTGGTTTTTCTAGGTTCCCGAGAGGTTGTAATTTTGAGCGAGAAAGCTGGGTATGAGTTCCTGACCTCTTTCAATAAAATCCCTTATAGTGACTTCTATTTTGATTCTTGGCTATATAATTGGCTCCTTTCCAACGTTGGAAGTTTCTTTTTGCCAATAGTGGCTTCCTGTTGCTGGGGAGTTGTTATGCTTCCAGCTCTTGTTCCGCGCACCAGTTCTTGAACCGGGCAGCACCTGCGTCGCCGCTCGCGGGGCCGCGCGAGTTTAAGTGACGTGACGAGTTTCTGACGAACGTCGGAGGCACACAGGTAGTACGTCACCTTCTTTACCTTAGCACGGTGTGCCGTCACGCTGATGTCCATTTGCTGTAGGTTAGGTTAGGTTACGTTAGGTTAGGTTAGGTTAGGTTAGAAGCAGATAAATTAGATAAAATTAAAGTATGTTTCATGCGTATCAGGCCACTCATATTTCAGATAGGGTATTCTGTCGAGTATACTGTGCAATAACATTAACAGGGAAACTTGGTGTCAGTGCACCTGTAAACCTCGAACCGGGAAGTCAGTCCTACCCCGGTGTTGTTAATCCCTCCTCCCCTCGAACCTCCAGACGAAGAGATCCTTAAGAGGGATTTTCGCTTGTAAATGCGGTGCGGTATTCTACATTCTAGCGAGATTAGGAAATCGAGTGGATGAGATACTCATAATACGGCCCAAAATTTCCAGCCGTTCCATATCCGTCCCCAACTGTGCCGTTCCACAAGTGAGTGAGACTAAGGAAGGCTTTCTTTGTTTGTTTTGTTTTTACGACCCTTTTTTCAGCTAAGTGCTTCTTCTTACAACCCCAAAAATCGCCGAGGCAGGCTAGTAGTGCTTCTAAGGATACGGCCGCTTGGAGACCAATTTCCACTGTGCTACCGCGGCAGCTTCCTAAACAGAAATTTCCATGCTCTACAAGAAATGAAGAAAACTGCAGCTCGCATCCAGACAGCAGATGAGTATAAATAGTAGTTTGTTTACCTAAAAAGAGCGGGAGGCACCAACCCAAAACCTTCTGGCAGTAGCAGTCGTTTGGACAGCACTCGAGTGTGAGAAATAGAAACAAAATGTCCCAACTTCAAAACAACCATTCACAAGTATCCCCATCTTAGCAATACACTGCAAACAGCGGGCAAGCATCTGACGTCCGCACAGTGTGGTATTCCAGGCTGCACAGATGATGACCGTTTTAAATAAAGTGCTTCAGGGAACGCTTCAGTTCCTTGATCCTCTCGAAGGCACCTCTGCCGCAAGCGTTATCGTGGTCTTCGAACTCCACGTCGAAAATGGCCCAACTGTTTATCTTGTATTCGAACTTCACGCGTCTTGCCTGAAAAAAAAGTTGGGAGAAAAGTTAGAACAAGTTTTAAAATCAAGGTTGCCTAGATTTTACGCCAGATATGCCTTCTACATCGCAATCGTCGACGTAATCATCATGGTCATCATCATCATCAGACAAATGCCGAGGTAATCCTGTCCCTAAATCGATAACTTTTGAGGTCTTTAGTGCCCTAGGCCCTCACCGTTGCTGATTCAATGTTTCCGAATTTCTAACTATGAACTCTCTATGTATCGCAGTTGTCGAGAAACGGGCATTCAGAGCAGGGAATGGCCCACAATTCCATGTACCGCCAACTAAAAAACATACCCGGGATGTGTAGATCTTTCTAGGAATGTGAACAGGAAAGTTTCAGGAAACCTTCTTTTTATCTACTGCTGAACTTTTTCTGCTGAGCTTTTATGTTTTATGTGGCTGAGCTTCTATGTTTTTATAGGATTAAGCTGCTGAGCGCAGCTTAATCTATTTTTTTTCTTCCAGCGGATACGACGAGAGGGGATTCGAGCTGGTATAGCCTCGTGTAAGTAAGCGCAAAATGGACAAGGACGAACGAAGTGAACAGGACACGGCGCTACTATCAACTCATTTTATTTTCACTATGATGTCCGATTTTTATACCGGAAGATACACAGCTAAAGAAAGAAAGGAGGAACGTGGGAGGAGCACAAGCAAGTACAAAAAAACAAAAAAGTGAAGGATGACATTTCAAAGGTCGCGTTACAAATGCACTTTTGCACGGTAAAATCTAATGATTTGATAAGTATTGCAGTTCTTTCTTTGTCAATGCTAAAGAAGCTGTGCTAACGCAGTTGTCTTTTAAGGAAACTATCTGGTGGGCCTCGATGATCTCTCGTGTCAACTGATACTCGTGACGAGCTACAACCCTAGTCTTATCAAAAAATGGCTTACGCTCACAATTTCTGCAGTCTCTGCAGTGTATGCCCAGATGTCCTTTAATCTTATCTACATTATTCCTGTGTTCCCGTAGCCGATCGTTTAAGCAACGACCCGACTGTCCGACGTACTGCCTGCCACACGGTAGAGGAATAGAATAAACTGTGCCTACTGAGCAATTCACGAACCGGTCCCGATGCTGCGTTGCGCATTTGCTTTTCTTTTTTTCTTTTCCATTGACTGTGTTCATTAACTTCGACAGTTTGTTGGGAGCAGAGAAGACAACGTTAACGTTGACGCGCTTTCCTATTTTCTTTAGATTGTGCGAAATACCATGTAGGTACGGCACGACAGCGTACTTCAACTTTTCCCTTTCTCTCTCCCTGGGTTCCAAGTCTGGCTTGTTCCTAAGCTTTTTAAGCATATTATCCGCGACCGACAACAGAAGAAATGGAGGGTACCCGGCAGATGTTAGACGTACTGTCTGTTTTTTGAAACTATTTTACACGACATGGTGTTCCGATATGTCGACGACTTTCTTGTGGTCCTAGACTGTGGGCGTAGTGCTTTTACGTCCACCGTAACCAGTGTTTTGTCACAGTTTCGACAGTGTCTCGCCCCTCTTGTTCTGACACATGAAACTCCAAGTGAGTGGTCTATAAAATTCCTCGACCTCAGGCTCTCGTTCGGTCCCAATCACGTCTGTTGGGAGTATGATCCGCGTAGCCAGAAACCGATTCTGCCTTTTCAGTCGGCACATTCAAAGCTGACCAAACGTGGGATCGCTAGGCATTGTTTTACCAACGCGCTGATGAAATCCTGCTGCCATGTCGTGGAAGATAGTTTCAAAAAACACAGTATGTCTAACATCTGCCGGGTACCCTCCATTTCTTCTGTTGTCGGTCGCGGATAAGATGCTTAAACAGCTTAGGAACAAGCCAGACGTGGAACCCAGGGAGAGAGAAAGGGAAAAGTTGAAGTACGCTGTCGTGCCGTACCTACATGGTATTTCGCACAATCTAAAGAAAATAGGAAAGCGCGTCAACGTTAACGTTGTCTTCTCTGCTCCCAACAAACTGTCGAAGTTAATGAACAGAGTCAATGGAAAAGAAAAAAATGAAAAGCAAGTGCGCAACGCAGCATCGGGACCGGTTCGTGAATTGCTCATTAGGCACAGTTTATTCTATTCCTCTACCGTGTGGCAGGCAGTACGTCGGACAGTCGGGTCGTTGCTTAAACGATCGGCTTCGAGAACACAGGAATAATGTAGTTAGATTAAAGGACATCTGGGCATACACTGCAGAGACTGCAGAAATTGTGAGTGTAAGCCATTTTTTGATAAGACTAGGGTTGTAGCTCGTCACGAGGATCAGTTGACACGAGAGATCATCGAGGCCCACCAGATAGTTTCCTTAAAAGACAACTGCGTTAGCACAGCTTCTTTAGCATTGACAAAGAAATAACTGCAATACTTATCAAATCATTAGATTTTACCGTGCAAAAGTGCATTTGTAACGCGACCTTTGAAATGTCATCCTTCACTTTTTTGTTTTTTTTGTACTTGCTTGTGCTCCTCCCACGTTCCTCCTTTCTTTCTTTAGCTGTGTATCTTCCGGTATAAAAATCGGACATCATAGTGAAAATAAAATGAGTTGATAGTAGCGCCGTGTCCTGTTCACTTCGTTCGTCCTTGTCCATGCATTTTGCGCTTACTTAAACGATGAATGACCAACTCGCCCAAGAAACCACTCTGATGATATAGCCTCTTCGCCGTGGCGTACTGTCTGTCTTCTCCGCCGGTGACGGCGTCAGGTGTGGTGGCATCATTACGTTTTGTATACTATAAAGAAGTGAAAGCACCTGGAGCCATTTGCTGGTTTGGTTTCAGCGCTAGCGAAATTCTTTTGACCGATAGCTAAAGAGGACCCGGCGTTCGAACGTTGTGGTTTTCACGTAATAAAAAATTAAAAAATGTTGAAGCTTTAGGTAGTCTTTGGTTACTATTGTTAAGACCTGGACTGTTCTTGTAACTCAGCAAGACTTTATAGCGACGGTGACCCCTGATCTGTGGAGCTTACGGCCGATTGACACAGTCCAGTTTGGCTGCGACTCAAGAAGCCCAATCACAATTTCCACATATACGCTCAGAAGGGTTGACTCGGGAACATGACGCGTGCCGCGCTACGCTTCCAGCCGCTTCACTAATCTACAATTTCATAATGATTTCGTGTTCAAAGCACGCAAGCAGAGTTAAAGGGACACTGAAGTGAATTTGTCAAGCTCCAGTTTTTGCTTGCACTGTGTAGACTGGCTCAAATTAGCACACTTTTCATCGTTTATCCGGTTGACAAATCGGTAATTATTTTACAAAGCGCGAAAGAAAAAAAACTACCATGCGCGGTTTGCGGTGGCCGCACAAACTAAGCTGTGACGTTGGGAGGAGGGGGCACCGTGATTGGACGATGCCCAAGGTTAGCAATCAAACAAGTTTCGGTTTCGGTTCTGTAAAACAACATGTTTGACATTCGATGGCGTCGTTGGATGGGCATTCTCAATATCCCAGTTATCGTAGTACCGCGCTTTTGTCATGTTGTCGGCTGTAAAATGCATAAGATAAGCCTCCCAGGACGGCTTGGAATCGTAGCATTCACTATCTGAGGCCTACGCAGTGCATGAACGCCCTCCGCGTCCCCGCAGACGCTCAAATGCATGCGCTTTTCCCCCATATTTGGAACTTGCCTCGCTCATGCCTGTATCGTAAAAAGCGCGTTCGCACCAGGCCAAGGGTCTGTTGATTCGAGCCTGTGCCCACTGCCCGCAAGCAGTCGGTGCTTATGGCAACAGCACGCCAACGAAAACTCGCTAGCGCGCCAGTGCCAGCCTGCGCGAGTTCTGTAGACTAGTTCGTGGAGCAATGAACGATGCGGCCCAAAAAAGGGTGAACTCAGTATAGAAAACATCGGCGAAAAAGGAAAAAGTTAACTCATAAAAACAAAAATGTGTACCCGCGGGGATTCGAACCTGTGACTGGCAAAACACTTGCGACGAGATACCTAGCGCCCCAGACCACTAGGCCACTGGGGCTTTTTTTTTTTTTTTTTTTTTCTTTATTGCACATTGAACAAACAGTCCCTACAATGTCTACAATGCTGTTCTAAAACGCATCAGTGTCGGTTTAAAACCCGCTCACCGAACTTCGGTTGGCGAAAACTATTATAAACATCGAAAGAAGACAATTCCTCCAAAATGGGTAGCCACGTAAGCTCCGGGCACTGCATATTAATGACTTCCCTCAGCATACTGACATTCTGAGCAAAGTACTTGCTGATAGTCTTCGCGTCAGCATCAGAGTGGCGCACCGCCATCCGACTCAGCCAGATGGCGTGTAGGCCCAAAAGCATTATCAGGTCGTACGGCACACTGTCATGTTTGTCTACGGGAAGGAAACGGATTCCATGTGGTGTCACAGGCAAGTCTTTTTTCAGGGTACGCTGAAGAACGTCCCAAAAAAAGACGGCATCCCAGCAGTCTAGGAAAACGTGGTCTATTGTTTCGGGTTTTTTACACAAAAGACATACTGTTGTCCATGGCACAAACAACCCTTTTTCAGCCATCCATGTTTTGACTAGAAGAGTTCCCGAATGAAGCTTAAAAAAGAATGTTTTCATACATGCTGGGACTGCCATCTTTTTGACGCGACACAATACATCTTGCCCTGGCCCAATGCGGTACATAGTTCTGTACAGCGGTACTGGAAAAAGAACATCTCTAAGATCTTCTAACAGACGTTTTCTTGAAACACTTGAAAGGTATTCAAGGGAAAACCTTACACAGAGGAATCTTAAAGATTCAACGGTTTCCTTCAGGTAACCTTTCAATGTGTAACGTTCATCAACACTGGAAACAACAAACTGCGGGAGTGAACCCACCAAGACATTTTGTAGAAATGTGCGCAGAAAGGCATCACTCGCATCGCGAAGAAACATAAATCTGCTGACAAGTTGTCGCAAAAACAGGTGTGATAAGCCCACCCCTCCCGTTCGAACTTTACGAAAGAGATTCGTACGGCTGGTTCTTTCCCATTGGGAACCCCAGATGAATACAGCAAAAATACGGTGCATTTTCTGCACATTTACTCGCGAACAGTGTATTACTTGCCCGCTGGTGGCGATGGAAATATAAGGTATATAATGTATAACCAGTTCACACTTTTATTTAGTTTTAGTATATCAAACAGCTTAGGTGACTATTTGTTGTATTGTGCTCGTGCAGTAAGCGTCCCCCGAGTTTCCACAAATAGCTCACGTCTAGCAATTGCATTTCGTAGACGGAAAAGCGTTCGCAGATGCGTAGTCGTGCTGCTGACCGCTGTGCTTGTTCGCCCAGCGCAAAAAAAGTGCTTCCCGCACCCTAGTTTCACGCTGTACCGTAAAAATATCAGTTGATTTTATTTCCTTAGTACCTATATTGACTTCGCTCACTCTTCTTCCCCTTCAAGAGGCCTTATATTTTCCTACTGGCGTACCAGTCAGCGAAGCGTCGCATGTGCGCTTGTGCAGCGCTTGTGTGAAGTGACCTTGACTTGGAGCTAGATACATTGTACAAACTAACGAAGTAAAGAAAGGCGCGTTCTTCCCTTCCCAGACGTGTTGTGGCTTAGTTTCAACTGATCGAGCGAATTGCGACGGCCCGTCGGCGGCCGGCGGACTAAACGGTGGGCCGACTGACTAGGTCGCCGAAGGTCGGCGAGCCGTGCAGTAGCGCAGCCAATTGTCAGCTCCTCTCCTGCTGACGTCACACAAAAACGCCACAGAAAATGGGCGAGAGAGCGAATTGCGACGGCCCGTCGGCGGCCGGCGGACGAAACGGTGGGCCGACTGACTAGGTCGCGGAAGGTCGGCGAGCCGTGCAGTAGCGCAGCGAATTGTCAGCTCCTCTCCTGCTGACGTCACGCGAAAACGCCACAGAAAATGGGCGAGAGTGCAGAGAGGAGGACAGCATTTTCGAATTGATTTTTCTACGAAATAAATTCGCGTAAACGCGCACAGAGTGGTCGAAACACGGCCCAGGGGCTCCGGACTACAGTTTGCGCTCGTAATCCCGCATTGTTTACAAATCACTTCAGTGTCCCTTTAAGAGCCAAGGTGCAGTTTTTCCAAACCTATAATCTCTTGTTATGTTCGGTATAAGGCCTTATGAATACTAATCACGTGTATCAGACGTTGCGCATCTCATAGGTGGTATTAGAACCGTTACTCAATACATTAGGTCGCTTGCATCAACGTCGCTGGCGTACTGGTGACTGCTTCCATCAGTTAAAGTAGACCCTTTTCTTTCGTATTGAGCTTACACTGAACTCGCTCCGAAGTGTTATCTCAGGTATGTTATGGCGCTGGAGTTTACATACGTTCTGCCATGTAGCCCGAGGCGAGTTGAGGGGGCGCTTCGTTCTAGCTGTGCTTTGCCATGACGTTTCGGCATGTATAGGGTGCATGTAAAGTATACTACTGCCTTAGCTTCTCGTATTTTCGCAAACGTCTTTTCCAGTTGCGTTTACTAAGTCTTTAGCACCATATCATCCCTGTTCTCCGCCATCAGCCGTACTACAATTATTCGCCACGATGGCGGAGCAGTTAAACTCAGTCGAAACTCCGTTTAAAAATGCGCCACCTACACCAAAAGAAATAACTTGCTGATCGCTCCAAATTAAGAGTCCCATGCTCATGTTCCGTTGTGCCGGTGCTTCTGAGTGGGGTCGCCACTTCCGAGGGAGCGTTCCCACCCCCCGTGCCAGGCAGTGTTCCCTACGAGAGGGCATAGCGTCTTCCCCGCCAACGCCGCGCCGAATACGCGGGCAAATTGACAATGGATAGTGACACGAGTTCCCACCGTGCTGCGACCCAGTTGCATAAAAGCAGTGCTCATTTCTTGTGCTGAAACAAACCTTGTTTTTGAGTGTTCCCGTGCGTCAGATCGTCACTGACTGCGCGGACATAACACATTCAATGGCTGGATAGTCTATTGAGGTTTAATTTACGCTCTTCTATCTGGTGCAAGCCGGGGGGAGGGGACTAGTTTTGCTCCCTCCCCCTCTAGGAATTTTTGATCTCAGGGAGAAGGGGAAAATAAAATCCGGAAATAGAAAAAAACAGCGCCTTCTAACAAATGATGACTACCAATGATTGTTTTTGTGTGGATAACCTGCGCAAACTCACGTGCGGCTGCGATAGTTGTTCTCACCCAGAGGTTAATTTATTTTGAAACTTCTGTTGGGAAAAAATAAAACAACTATCGTAAAGGTATGTGAAGAATCACGTTATGTCGAATTGTTTGTATTTTCGGTTTGTGGAAATTCCTTCCTTTGGCTGACTACCTCTGCTTCTTGAATGAAGAATGCCCCTGTACACCGCGTAACCACTCATTTGTAGCGCTTCCCCAAACCCTTCACGGAAAATGTCAGGGAAGAGGAAAATGATCCGTTTACCAGTTCTGGCGTACCAAACGCGCTTAAAACACTTGATGACTATAGCGGCTCCTTTACAAATTAACCCATGAGACGTGGTCCTAAGGGTTGCCCCACCCATAAATAGGTATTCACCTACGGAATTGGTTTTGCTCGCCTGCTTTTGTGGGTAGTCACCACCCTATTTTTGGTGTGAACGTAAGGTTTTGCAACAGCGACTAGTTTCAGCGCCTAGTTTCTTTTTTGACAACTTATAGGCTGGCATAACGTCCTACTTCCTTTGTCAAAGGAAGCAAAGAATAGTGCGACAAAAAACTCATGCATAATTGCCAAAGGGGCCATGCATCTCTGCACTAGTCGAAGTGGGAATGATGGCACAGGTCAGTTAAAGTTCATGCTGGTTTTAAAGCACTGGCTCAATTCTTTGGTTACGAAGGCTCGTTCGCAACACCACATTTTTTATTCACCAACTAGTCGATTGTCCAGATTTCGTTTAAGAGAGTAGGAAGGTTGGTGAGGTTCTTGATCGACTACGGCCTGCTTGACCGCCTCTCGATAAAGACCCAAGTCGCTGTGGCCGCTAACCACTGTAGTTGGTCCACAGAATAACCGCCTAGATCGCAATCATACGTTCCTCTATGCACGCGACCAACTCAGTAGGAGCTTGGAAATGGGATATATTTTGCATCTTTGTGTTTGGAAGAACTTTTGGGTGCTCTCTAGCACAGCTGAGAAGAGGATATTACGGAGCATTTCACTGGCGCCGAACATAAACTATCCGTAGTTGTCGCGGCCCTTTGCAAATACCTTAGCAACAGGAGCTTCATCGTGGCATGCTGCCCATAAATGCTGGTCCGTAGAACTAGAAGTAAAAGAGCCTCAAGTTCCCTCCGCTGCTGCACCTTAAGGTACGCGTGACGCGATTTGTTACTCCCGAAATAGTTGAACACTGAACAAGGTATTGTCTTACGGAGAACTTACACGCAACCTGCCTAGGTGGTAGAGAAAGGTGCTGTTAACCCACGTATGAAGAAGCGAATTCCGTGCTATGGAAGCACCATTGTGCGTGCTGCGTGCTCTCTGGGCAGCACCTGCCGTCAGAGGGCGATTCTGCGGCGCCATAACGAACCTTACAATGTCTCGCTGCGGCATGCTCCAGGCCTCACGCCATAAAAGGGGGTTCAGAATCCCGTAAAACGGCGCTTGCTACTATCATTCAATCGTACCCATGTCAGTACCAAGAGGCGGCAGAAATGTACGCTAACTCTCCTCCCTCATGCGTTTTTTTGGCGCCAGTATTTCATTTCACAGATATTTGCTTCGTACGGCCTTTTAGAGTCATTAAAGATGCCCCCCATGACTTTTTGATAATATTTCGCTTGATACAATGGGGCCAGTTTAATTATCTCTTCCTAATGACACTGAAGGCAAAGAACTGGTATCTTTTATACAGAAGTTGGTTCTCAATAGAAATGCGAAAGGTGCAAACTTCCTCTCAGGCGCACTGTTCAAACTGAGACATCAATCTAGGCGCCACAATTGCCGTATGCAATCACGAACCATGGGTATTTAAGATGAGATTCCTTTCGTTTTCCTTCTATCTTCACCGTTAAGTAAAAAAATTAGGCTTACTTTTTTTCCCTAATTGCACTAACTGCACAAACTAGACTGCCGCGTGACCATAATTTGTTTCTCATTCAACGCACTCGAATCACTACGATTATATTTATTATGACCACTGAGTTTCCTTGCAACAAATGCTCACTGGAATGAGACCATACTTTCTAGATTTTAACTGATGGGCGATTACGCACGTAGTCAAACGGAAAACCTGCGTAGTAGTAGGAAAAACGTGTTTTTTTAGAATAATACCGGGAGACTTGCGGGTGGAGCCCCAAGTCCAGGGCTCCAGATTCAGCAGAAGGCTGCCTTGGCCTTCGCTTCCAATTTACGTAGTCCTCTAAGGCCGAACTGCCACGAGCTGCATCCTATGTCTCTAAATGGGTAGTAGGGTTGGTGCTGTTCGTCTAGGATGATGTGGTACGGCCCTACTAGGTTGCGTGGAAAAGTGTGGATTTTTTTTTGCACCGCATTCAATGTTCTTGTATGCAATTTGGAAACATTAGTGCAAGCGTGACCTTCCAATAAAGGTGTAGGCTTATATTCGCCGTAGTATCTGTGAATGGGGAGTGTTAAGCTAATTTTGAGGAGAGGGAAAACTCTGCCTGTTCGGTCTGAGTTTTGAAAGACTCTCACCCTATCATTCTGGAGGTGAGTAGTGGCATGAGCGGTCGTGTAGGGCGCGGAACGTTGGGTGTCTCGCCACCCTCTTTGTGGCCTCATTATCCTCCAGCCACTCGAACCCGAAAACCAGTTTGCATTGTGGGTCTTCGTCATCCTCGTGAAAATAATGTTTTAACTTCCTAGGGTGTTCTTACAGTCGTGGTATGCGAAATGGTTGGCTTGAAGACTGAAAGGATGTGCATTATTCGGTTATTCTTTTCTCCTTGCCAGATTGGCAGGAGAATGGCTCCAGTTTCAGTGTCTTCGGTGCTCCTGTTTCTTATTGTGAGGCAGTCCTGCAGGTCGCCTTGGTAGTCTACTACAACAGCTCTAGATTTGAGTGCTCGCCCAGGCTTGCATCTGTGTAGACTGCATTGGTATGGTGTTGCATTTTCCTCCTGATATATTTATTTCTCATCTGATTCTGTCACAGTGGAGCTTAGGGTCTGTGTTGTTGGGCAGTGTCAGTGTTTTGATATTGTTCCGTTTCTCTGGAAGAAGATCGTCATTGCCTCGAGGATCTTTCTCTGTGGAGGCTCCCGGTTTTACGCAAGATGGACCGTCCGCTATTGGTGTGGATAAGTCATTGCTTTTGTTTTGAGAGTAAGGCGTCCCTTATCTCCTTGAAATTTTGGACATGCCCAATTTATAGACTTTTTCGCTTGCGGTACATATGCACAGACATAGAACGGCGTAGTACATTCCGGGATAATTATACTGTTTATTCTGTGGTCTTGTTCCTTCCATATCCTATGGTATGGCCAACTGTATGAAATTATGCTGATAATGAGTGCTTGCATTATGCGTAAGGCTTCCTCCACTGGAAGGTCTTCCTTGACTTTGGTGATCCTCCTCACTATACGAGAGAGTTGGGTGCCGGATTTGTTGATTTAATCAGTTGTTTGGTCGGCGCGTTCGTTTCTCAGTATTATTATTCGGAAAATACGAACCTCACTTTCCTTTGGTATTTCATAGAACCCGAATTTTATAGAAATGCGAACTCGCATTATATAGCGACCTCTAGTGGAGGGATGCATGGTATAAACGGAATAACAGTGAATCACTAAGGAAGAAGACAAATGGCGGCGCCCGGAGAACACAGAAATAGGAGCAACAGCGGCCTGAATTCCGCAGCCGGAGCGGCTGGGTTACACGACCGAACAGATTACACCGGACAAGAAGACCTCACCTTCTTTGACAAATTTTGCAGTGCAACTAAAGCGGCACGTGCATGATTAACGAATATGAATCGCCCACGGCGCTCATTTGCTGTGTAACATCCGCAGGCCTTCTGTAACGCCGCCGTCAACAATCGCGGCTGATTTACCTTCTCAACCATTGTATCGCTGTCTTCAAAGCAAAGCAGTTCATTCGCTTTTACGCCCAGGAATCTCAAAGTACAGCTGCTGGTCATCTCAAGAGTGGCGTTGTTCTTGCACGTCTGAAAAAATTTGACGAGAAAACATGAGAGCGTGGTCCTGTGGTAAGATGAGGACAACAAGATCAATTAGTCTTAAGTATCAATTCTTGGGTCGTTGTAGTCTTAAGTAGGAATTCTTGGGTCGTAGGAAACTAGCAAAGAGGCATGACGCCGGGCCTGAGGAAATGTTAATAATTTCTGCTTACTGCCACGAAAGAAACCGAAAATGATTATAAACAGGCCCGCAACTACCTGAAGACTGAACACTTTTTAGAAAATTAACAAACCAAACATTACTGTGGCAAAAGCGATATTGTGACTCATTGGCAAAGTGTGCCTAGAGAAAAAAGCGAACAAAAAGCAAAAACAGATATCGCAAAAGTGCGATGCTTAGATGGGATGCGTATTTCATTATTATTAGGGCGAAAGCCTCATAGCGCTCATCAAGGGCGAAAAGTGAAAGCTAAAATTGATCGCCGTCGTCCTCGTCAGCGGCAGCGGCTGCGTCAACACAAATGCTACGGAAAATTCAGCGGCGGCAGCCACGCAGTGGATGAGAGCGGTGACGCGCTGGCGCTGTTGCTGGGCCCTCACATTCCTACAGTACGACGTATCGAATGTAGCTGCCAATTTTTGCGGTGTGTTTCAAACGCATGAACATGAATCCTAATGCATTATTTTAGCCGAAGCACCTGTGAGAAACTTTATGAAGCAAGTGAAGCGTGCGGGAGTGCCTCCCACAGGAACAAGATGCCCGATAACTATTATCGGCCCATCGTATTGCATACTAGAGTGAATGAGAACTGATCTCTATAAGAAGCGCATGATAATTCTTCACCCATCGTTTTCCTAACTAGAGTAAGAGGAGGGCTGAAAGGTACCATTTAAGGGGCAAAGCACCTTAGGACCTCGCTTTGTCCGTGGCTTGTACCTTGGCATCTGTGTACACAGTGATGCGCATGCGCGAGGAGCATTGGATTGGTTTGGATTGGATTCATTCTGGATTGGATTAGATTAAATTGAATTGTATCGGATTGGATTGGAATTGTATATACCGTACACACGCGTTGTCACTCATTTACATGCGCGAGTGGGCAATGCCATGGGTGATATACGGTAAGAACGATCCCCAGTGCTTCGCCCACTCGTCATGATTCACTTCGTGGAGATGCGTGAATTTTTTTTATTGCGAAGCAGCATACTTCTACCCAGTCAAGAAAATTTTCGTGTCGCGTCAGCAGAAAACTCCCAGGCTACTACTGGCTGCCCCCCCTGGCTACACAAACTACTGCCACGGCCAAGGATCCAACCTGGGCCCGCATGGATAAGAGGAGCAAGAGCCTGCCGTCTTGCCGACTAAGTTACGGCCGCAGGTGGAGAGTGAAGAGGCAGACGGTGGTTCAGACTCAGCGTTTGGGGAGTCGGAGGCGGCTATTTGGCTGGCACGCATTAAACAAGAGTGAAGAGGAAGCAGTGAGACAGATGACCGCAAAGACGCGCATGTCGCCCTCCTTCTCACCCTTCGAAAGACGCTAAAAGTGGCCGCCAGAAACGCCATGTTGATTGGTTGATTGTAGGGTTTAACGAGCCGACGCAACGCAGGCGACGAGACGCACCGTAGTGGAGGGCTCCGAATTAATTTTGACCACGTTTAGCGTGCGCCGAAATCTCGTACGCACGGGCGTTTTCGCTTTTCGCCTCCATCAGAAAAGCGGCCGCCGCAGCCGGGAATCGAACCTGCGTCCTTGTGCTCGTCAGCACAACGCCTTGCCACTGAGCCACAAACGCGGCGTTCTAAACTGCCCAGCGCACTCACGTGCGACATAAAACCAAGGGAAAAAATAACAGTCCCGCTCTCGCTGTTCAGGCAGGGGGCGCACGGGCACTGAGAAGGCGGGAAATTTGAATTGCACTCTATGAACATCCGTTCAATTCATCAGGAGAGGAGTGAGAGAGGGAGGCGAAGATTGTGATGGGTGTAAGCAGTAGGCGGAATGCCACGTGTGTGAATTCAAGTGACACAGCATGAGTAATCGCTGTGGGTGTCGTTTACAGCTTCGCAGTCCGACCACCTTCACTGCGTAGATTGAAGCCAATTCTTCATTTGTCTAACCACGTAATTGCTGAGTGGCATCATATGGATGTTGTTCAGCGAACTGTCACGACAGCCTTTCCGGGCACCCAAGTAATGGTTACAGCTTTTTCACGTCACATTGTTTAATTGAATTCAGATGCCGCTATCTCCCTCAGTGGAATACAATAAAAACTGCGAGAAACACCCAAGACCGCACATCTCCTATGCTGCGGATATGCCGCTGAGCCTTGGATTTTAACAAGAGGACAAAGTACTGCACTGCTAAGTTTTAAGGCATGTATGTAACCACTTTGTGGCCTTAGAGCACTAAAAACAATATGTGTAACATTATTATGGTAATTGCAATGGATTTATAAAATACTACCCGGTGACATATATATATTCCTTCCCAATCGTGTCCGCACAGCATTTGTGCTTACCAGGGGCCGAATTCTCTAAAAAACGGGCGTCGTTTTGAAACGACGGGGTAGCGCCATGCAAATGCATGTGTTCTGGGGTTGGGGTCGTCGCTTTGGGGCGACCCGCACGGGCAATCACCGCAGAAAAGCGCTGTGGCAAGGGCGCGAAGCGACAAGTGAAGCGACGGGGGGGGCAGTGGGTGTCACTTCGCGCCCTTGCCACAGCACTTTTCTGCGGTGATTGCCCCTGCGGGTCGCCCCAAAGCGGCGGCCCCAACCCCAGAACACATGCATATGCATGGCGCTACCCCGTCGTTTCAGAACGACGCCTCTCGTTTTAGAGAATTCGGCCCCTGGGGCCGAATTCTCTAAAAAACGGGCGTCGTTTTGAAACGACGGGGTAGCGCCATGCAACCAGGGGCCGAATTCTCTAAAACGACGAGGCGTCGTTCTGAAACGACGGGGTAGCGCCATGCAAATGCATGTGTTCTGGGGTTGGGGTCGTCGTTTTGGGGCGACCCGCACGGGCAATCACCGCAGAAAAGCGCTGTGGCAAGGGCGCGAAGTGACACCCACTGCCCCCCCCCCGTCGCTTCACTTGTCGCTTCGCGCCCTTGCCACAGCGCTTTTCTGCGGTGATTGCCCGTGCGGGTCGCCCCAAAGCGACGGCCCCAACCCCAGAACACATGCATTTGCATGGCGCTACCCCGTCGTTTCAGAACGACGCCTCGTCGTTTTAGAGAATTCGGCCCCAGCTCGCTGGTTCGAGTTAACTAAGCGTATATCAAACGTCCGAAGATGCTCCTTCACCAATTTCCTAATGGTTTGGAAGTTTCGTTTAACACTGAAGCTGTTCTTGGTCGAAGCGTTAATCGGAAAAAAAATGTGGTAACGCGGTCGCACCGTGTGGAGAGGGCCTTGCTAGTGAGGAGGAGGGCACGCGCCAAGGGCACAGGCACCAAGATGAAAAAACGCGTCAACGAGACGCTTATATAGCCAAAGCTTCTGTGAACTACTAAATCCGGTTGCACTGTTTATACTTGCCAGCATTGTTTAGCAAGAGCAGAACATTCATATTTGAGCCAAGAAATTACTACATAAGTGATATTTCCCTTGTCCATTTTGATTAAAAATACAAGCGCGCTTGATTTTTGCAATCTATGCCTATACGCCTCGAGCTTTGCGATCGCTGCGCCGCCTGCCGCCGCTTCTCCGCGGAGTTGACGGGATTAGCGCTGCGCGGCCCATAGGGGCTCATGCAGTGTTTTGGTTCTCTTTCGCTTCTTTTTGCCCCTCCAAGTGCTAAAAAACTTGTTATACTGACGTCTGTAAGTAAACAGTACGCTTAGGTCACTTCAAAAGCCGCTGCGTCTTGTTAGGGTGCTCAAACACCAACAATAGCTATCCGGCAACGCGGCTCTGCGTCCTTCTCGGCCGCTGTTTACGGGCGTCGGCGACGGCAGCAGCATACCACCGCTGTGACCTCCGTTTGCGTCCGGCACAAGTGAATTTTATTGTCGCCTCGTTTAAACCTAATACTGGCTCAATGAGAGGTGTTTTTAAATGCAGAGCATTTCTTTAACTCACATGTAGCGTCCGCCGTCCGTCCGCAACAGCTCAGCGCGCAGGTGCGCCCTCTCCCCCACTCCTCCTCTCCCGTATCACGCTACCCTCCTCGCTCTCAACAACAGGTCCGCACCGCTCCCCCTATACTATATAGAAAAATAATACTTATCGGCGCCTGGTTTCGATCCCACGACCCTGCGGGCGGAACGAAGGTACAGGGTGCTCGACCCACTGCGCCACAAAGCCGACACAGATTCAAATGCTACGAACGCGCCTTATATCCTTGACTCATTCAAACTACGTCAAGAAGCTGCTGATACAACGCATTCACTACCTGTGGGCGGAACGCGAGGTACATGGTGCTCTTCCCACTGCGCCACAAAACCGACACAGAATCAAAGGCTACGAACGCGCCTTATATCCTTGACTCATTCAAACTACGTCAAGAAGCTGTTGATACAACGCATTCACTAGCACCAACTCCCCAAACACTAAACGTTAACCCAATACACCCACCCCCTATGCGCCGCATTTACTCGAGTCCCCTACGCGGGGAAATGAGCTCTTTCTGTTTTGTAGCGCGGACAACAAATGCGGCCTTATTACGAATATATGCGTCGTAGAAAAATATATGTATATCGGGGATACGATTACCCAATACCTGATAACTTGTGCCTTTTATAAGAATATAAGCCATGCGAAAATGTTAATTATATTTCAAGGCCCTGCGTCGTGAAAGATGTGCACTCATGCCTTATAGCAAGAACCAAGAAAAGTGAATTAAATCACTGAAAAATTAATGGTCTGCCAACTCGGAAGAAGCGAAAATAACTCGTACAGAAATGAAAAAAAAAAGAAACTCAGTGCAGCTTCTGAAATGTTAAAGACGTTCGTATAAACTTAACCCGGGTAGGACTTACGAGACCAACTAGTGTGCGAAATGCACTGCTATTTCGCGAGACATGGGGAGCGGGAGGGGGACGCTTACGTATTGTTGTGTACGATTGCGGAGCGAAATCAAGGAAAGAAAGTTTTAGTAATCACACACACACAAGCTACTCGTTCACGTCACTCTAGTTTTTAGACTTCAACTAACAGCTGGTCCCTCGGCGAACGCATTTGTTTTAGGTATACAAGTTCAAAACTGATAAAAGGTGTCGTTAGAAGAGTGGGATATCTGATAAGGTCCGTTTGTGCTAGATTCTGCAGGTTCCCTACGTCATATGACTATGCTTCGAAGAAACGTTTAGTCGCGAATGAGCATTACTGTAGAAGCCCTTCTCCGGCCTGCTCGCGAGGATATATGTAACATATATGAATGTTTGCGGGCGCTTAGCTCACGACAAGACGCCCCAGCACTATTTTTGTTTTTGTTGTGCGCTGCTCCCGGGTATAATTTTGGATTATCCATCGTACTTAATTCGTAGAATGTTCGGGAAATTTATGTCCAGGGTAGTGATCAATATCTGAGGTATGATATTGGCAAGCATAACTGGCGTGCTGTCAGGTATGAGCGCTCCACTAGGTTATAAAAGCGCACAAAACTGATTTACATAGTAATGTATAGCCATGGCATGACCATCTGGGAAATTATGCTTACGGAGACACTGTTAGTAAATTTCAGGGCAGTGGAATCACAATCATCTCCATATGCATATCCCTTTTCGCGACGCCGACGTGTGACGCACACCTGGTGCTTGTACAGACCGAATGTACCAGACTAAGATAGCGTCACACACATTTATACTCTCGTAAACACACCACATTTGCGAACAGAGTGACTGCTCCACATAAATATGTATTTCCAGCGCCTACAAACGGTAAATCTCCGTCGTGAACGGGCCCCGAAAGCAACGGTAATAGTGGGGAGCGGGCCGGCGACTGCCGCGGCTGCTTTCGAAACGGGCCGCTAGGGGGATTTCAGTGGCGCCCCTATGGGCCTACAGACTCACTGATTGCCTCACTGACTCATCAAGGCCCAGCGAAAACTGCAGGACCTAGAGACTTGGAATTTCGGGAGTACATTTGTGTCATGGCATAGGGGCTCACTAAGGCGGGATGTTTCGAAATTGTACTCCTAACCAAGGAAAAGAGGGAAATCGTGTATTCGTAACTTCGCCTATCTCCTTCACCCGTCACATATCGAAGCGCTTTGTGTTCATATATGAGCCCTCAAGAATATCTGAAAAGTAGCTTTAGGGTTCATTTATGAAATCGTTTTTTGCTAATAAATATTACTCCTTCAAATATACACAACAAATTTTAAGGATTTCAGCCTGAGACACCGATTTAACGACGAAAAAAATTATTTTCAAATGACACGCCAGACGATCCCAGGAGGTACCTAAGGGGTGATGACAACGCCAAGTTAGACTGCTGGTTCAAACTGCTTCAAAATTTATGAGCACATTGTGATTATTGTGGAAAAGCTCAATAATGCTAAAATGTTTAGAAATTACACCACCGTGAGATATAAAGCGGTGAAATACTTTTCTAGATTTTCGTTTTTCATCAAAGGCCATCTGAGATATTGAGACGGTTTTGTTAGTTTCGCCAACTTACTGAGGTATCAAACCCTGCTTACAAAATTTTTCCGTAACACCCGCCTTATAGGAACAATCAAGATATCATGTAAACTGCGTGTTTTCCGCATTCCTCATAACTATGCCGCGCCTTGATATATCCAATTCTTTTTTGCATGCAAATCCAGCCAATGCAGTTGCCGAAAATCAAATTTCAGGATTTTTTTTTCTAGCCCGCCTATAAAGAGGCCAGCAAGATTTGTAAGTTACACCCCTCTGGAGGTGGAATTCAGTTCAATTGCCCGCGTTCGCAGAGCTCTCGCCATCTGTTGGGTCTTTATGGAACCACGCGCCTCCCGTAGGGTCCCGTGCTATTTATCATAAAACTGTGACTTTAAGTATCGTTAGTACTCCTTTGAACGCACAACCTTGGTACAATTTCTTTCGGGAGGTTTACAATAAGACACAACTTCCAGACAATTGCCATTACCACACGCCTCCTGTAGGAGCCCATGTGTTCTTAGCAAGTGGGACCATAGAGTTTTATACCAATATGTACTATAGAGGGAAATCTGTCGCTGCAGACGCGGGCCGCCGCGGGCGGCGCCATTGCTTTTAGCGACGTTCCTCGCCTACTTGGCTTAGATAGCCATAGGGCTTCTTTTTTGTCTCGAAGCCATAATCAACAAAAAAAGTAACATTTTTTTGTTCATCGTGCATGAAGCTTTTACATAATTATTGACAAATTAATCTTTTTGGAGGGTCAATTTTAAATAACAAAACAAATTTAATGAAACTTATACACTAATACTGTTGTTGATTTTTGCAGCCAGAGCCAACTTTTGAGCCTGTTCATGAGTCATGCCAAGTACAAGAGGAACGTGCCTGCCCAGTACATCACGGAAGGCTCGCCGAAGCGCGGCTCCCGTAGACAGTGGCGCCAGATTCCCCTCTAGCCTATATCAGTATGATACTCTATGGGTGGGACTACGTAATTGCGTACAACTTCACCGTGAACTACCTAATTATGAGAAGTATAAAATAACTGAACAAGTGTTACACCCATTATTGTCATTAGTATAGTGGACCATCCGGGCATCGCGGGTACTACCGCTAGTAGCAAATAAAGAAATACGCCGAGAAAGAACAAACAGCGTTCGTGATGGCCCCTCGAGGCAGTGTTCCAAGATCCAAAGTAGCAGAAGGTTCCAGTATATTGTGAGAGCAGTGTAACACGGCAGAAAATGAATTTGCGCGATTGGCAATCGGTCTGTTAGCTTTGAAAAGTTATGCGGACTTTAGTCTTCTGATTAGGGAACGCCAAGCAGCTCGCTGCTGACATCAGCGTTCGTGATGTTAAGTCAATGAAGCTGGGCCAATCTCTTTTAACACGAAAGTGTTTTATGCCGGAATACACCAAGATCTCACTGACGTCATATCCGCCGCGGAAACTACATCGCCAAAAAAACGCGGCTGCGCCAGGATTCGAGCCGGGTGCTCAGTCGCCGCAACGGGAGGTTCCTGGCGCTTTACCGACTCCGCTGCGACCTGAAGCACCGACAGCCGCATGAACGCGCCATATATCTTTCCTATAACCTCCTCTATTTTCATGGTACTGCCGTGTAAGAGAGGTGAAGCAAAGTAGTGCATCACGATGCTAATGAGCGGCGACAGTTGGCGCCAGCTGAGCTCGTCGCAACACAACCGTCTGCCGTACACTCCGCGGAGCAGGGACGCAGTGGTCGCACATTTGCGAAAGCGGCGCGCCAGCAGGCTGTCGCTCGCCAAGCACACACACAAAACAGCCCCGTAAATCATGCTCTTTCGCTGTAGCGGACCGTGAGTTCACCAAAGTATTCGCTGGCAACCCGTTCGGTTTCGCTCCCACGGTTCGCGAGCGCGTTTGGTTTCATTCTGGTTTACACAGAGCGCCAGCGCGTGCAATCCAGTTTCTAATGCTGATAGATCGAACGGTGCCATACCGACGAAATATAAATAGCGATGTGCAAGTTTATATCGATGCAGAATAAACATTCAACTGATCCTGTAAAGGCACATCTTACTTCGTGTTTTACTGATTCCTATGACAGAGGGATCAACCACATCTTTTTTTTTCTTTCCGTAGACGACGATGAAGCAATGCAATCTATGTAACGGTGTTGTAATCTCCGTTTGATCTACCTTTGCTGCGTACCAGCGCTTAGTGCTTCTTTAACGCATCTGGACAGAAAATGTTTTCTTTGTTTTCTTTTGTTATCATGATTCCTTAATAAACCAAGACCAAAACCACAGATAAACGAGCAACCACTAATAGAATGTCACAAACTAAGACTACAAAACATAAAATAACATGCCTCCATATGATAAAATAAGATTCTGTAAGTTGGTACTGCCATATTTATGGTCATAAATTTATTGGCGGGAAGACTTAATAAATTTATGTTATCAAAGTTCAGAAATTTCAATAGGATAGCACACAGAGTGGCTCGCGATCTTCTCACTTCAGAAGAACTTCATTGTTCTGGTGCAGCTAAACTTTTTTGCACGATTTAAAACTCTTATGTAATGTGAGGATGCTTTCCTCGGACAAAAAAAAGATCCTAAAACACGGAAGCCCTGTAGAAGCATTCCAGTTGCAAAATAAAACGAAGCATTCAATTTCAGTACGGTTGGTTGTCTATTATATTCGTACGCAACGATGCAGCAGAAACATGATAGGAAAATAGAAAACCTTTTTGAGCAGAGGCAGCCGCACTTTGGTTGTAAGGTTTTCACAAAGAACTTGTCTTTGTTAAGTCGAATTTAAACTTACTAACTTCTCAATAGCCCACGCTCCACATTAACAACCAACTTGGTCAAATTTCCTGTGAAACTACACATGCCTAACTCAAACACCTCTCCCAGGATAAGAAAATTCACATAAATACATATTTCTCCAAATTTATGCACACTGAACCCGCTTGAAACAATAACTAAAATACCTTATTATTGATTTAGTATTGCTATCAATCGGTGCAACAAGTCGCTGCACTTGCGCCAGCCATCTTCAATAGCAAACAGTTTTCCGTGTGTGCACTAATCTCTATACGCGATTCCGCCCTGTGGGACAGACCACATTTATCAACGTCACTAGCTACTTCAAGCAGCTTCGTTTGGCAACCATGACGTCACAACAATATTTCGTTTCGTATTTCAATGTGTTTATGAACGTAAAAATACAGCCGAAACTTAGCCCTATTGAAAGTAAACCACGCACCATATCAAAGCCGTCCTTCTTCCATGAGGTTGCCTGCCAAGTCGATGGAGGCAGAGTGAAGCTTTGGTTCAACCAGAAGCGGCCTACAAGCATCGTGAAGGACAGGAGGACTTGTATATCCTCTGCGACGGTGGCCGCCTGCAGACTTGACAAGGTCTCAACCTTCACGAATGGGAAAAGTAGACAAACAAATTGTCAGAAACGTATTTCTTAGATTCAATGGCGCCGCTGAGACTACAAATCAAGCGTACTGCTCTGCTATCACATTTCTCAGTTGTAACTGACACAAAAGGGTCTCCGCCCTAAATTACTTTCGAACACTGCTATGCTTTTTCGGTAAGGTTTTGAAGCACATCATGTTTATCTCCATAGGCGGGCTAAGTTCGAAATTCTTCGATAATGTCGTATACCTCGTTCCTTACCGCGGTAATTGGTTTGTAGGTTCACCAACGGCTCTAAATACTTATCTCCGGTCACTCCACCGCCCTTCTGTTGAATTTCTCCCCCCTTTAAAAAGTTGGAAATTTTGAGATAAGGTTTTTTTTCTTGTGTTAAGAGAAAGCTAGGATGTCTGTCTGTCAGTTAAACCATCCAGAAGCGTTACCGGTGGGTTTCGTCGCCGGTGGGTCACGACTCGCTGTCGCCGCTGGCAAACCACCAGTGGCGACACATCTGATACGCACCCGTGTCTCATCCTTGGGTTTAATGTGAGTCCCTGTACCCATACGAGGGTCACCGAGATGTGACCCATCTTCCAATAACTTGCAGTTACCCACCACTGACTCGCAAGTGCTTGCGCAAAATGGATAATTTGTCAGTCATGCGTGGAAAGCATACCCAACGGGTAGTCGCAGTGACTCAGTAGGACGGGGCGAGAAAGGGACAAGTGCATGTAGTAAGAAATGGAAGAACAGGGCAGATGGGAAGCGGAAGTTATGAGAAAGAGTGGAACAGGAGACGAGTAAAGAGGGAGGGGTAATGGGACGGGTTTGGAGAGGACGAACATATGTTACGGCTAGGAGGAAAGGATGAAGTGGAGGTGCACTTCGAACACATAGAACGACTAGGGTAAAGGAATCGATGTGGCCAGTAGAACAAAGAAAGGAAGTAAGGGAAGGATGATGCGGGAAGAAAGAAAGGGAGCAATAAAAAAAGAATGAGAGAAAGAATGAAAGGAAGGGAGGGAGGGAGGGAGGGAGGGAGGGAGGGAGGGGGGGAAAGAGAGATGGTGGGTGGGGAAAGGGTGGAGGAAGAAAAAAACAAAAGAAGAAAGTGAGGAAGGAAGCAAGGAAGGATTACAGAAGGGAAGCAAGCATGCAAGGAAGGAAGTAAGGAAACTTTTGATTTCCGTGGCTACAAGGCCACAGAAAGACGAGGGGACAAAAGGGAACAGTAATTATTGCCCTTTCATGATGTAAAAAATAGAGTTACGGACTGCTCATTCCTGCTGCGCTCCCAGGTCCACTCGTGGGAGCAATTACCGTTATTAGGACAATGTTCATTACGAAATTAATTATTGTCACTGACTCCCGGCGAAGCGACATCGTTTCACGCATAAAAGCGGAGAAATTAATGCGAATGTTTTGATTGCTATGAGGCCCTGCTTGGAGTTCCACACCCAGCGACGTTGACGCCGTGGTGATAGTTTCCCCAGACATTTCTGTCTGCGGCATTGTCGTCCTATATAAGCACAGTTTTGGTACAATGTATTGACCGGTGTCTCTCCTGAGCGACGACATCAACTGCGACGGAAAAGCCCGAAAGCGCTTATTCAAAAATACTTCGGCCATTGGGTGTACGCCAGCTGGCAGCGTGTCTAAGTTCACGAAGTATGTGACGGAAGAGCTAGATACTGTCGTAGGTCTCGATGAGGGGCCGCAAGCCGTATCGGGCGGGGTAAAAAACCCTCTAGGTAGCTGCTAACCACCGTCGTCTCTATCACATTAACAAACTTTCACCGCAGAGCACTGTCCGTCTTTCACATTTTTGGGGTACCTAAAATCTTCATGTTGCCACAAATGCGTATTACTGTTTTAAACATGCGAATCTCATGACATGAACTGACTTACGTTTTACGTTAGAGACCTCTTATGAACGGCAGCTGCCACTCCGATATTATTAAGCGCCGAAGCAGCTCTCCAATTATCCTGAGGCAACCAATTTCCACACAAGAAATTATGTCCGTTCGTTTCATTTACTTTAGAGTGAATGGTTTCCTATGTTGTGACTTGCATTAAGTTTGAAGCAGACAACTGGGCATGCAAAGCAACGTTTTTTTTTTTTCTACCATCCGCATCCGTCACGAGAAAGTCGTGAACCAACATATCCTCCTTGTCGTGAACAGACTTTCAGGTAGATCTGTTAGCAATGTTTTTGAAAGATCACGGGCGGGCATGACTGTACCGGGAAGGCCTACAATTAAAATGATGAAACTAAACGTTCATCAACGTACAATTGCTCTTATTGCTCACGAGCCTACTTTCGGCATTCGAAGGCTACAGTGCATGAGGGGCTAATACCACTAATATGACAGCGCACAATACGTCGAATTCGAATCGTCTCCATCTAAATACCAAAACGTTAAGTATATTCCCAATAATTTGCCTCTTTCATGCAAGAAATACTTATTTTCGTCGTCGTCCACTACCAGAAATTGGCATTGTTCCGACAACTGTCCCATTTGTGCTATCGACGTACCAAGGTTGGAGCGTTTAAAGGTGGCCGTTCTACGTCGTCCCATTGATCGAGCATTGTTCCAATCACCGGTGTCAGTCCGATTCTCTTGTCAACGTGCGTTTGAATGATGAACATTGTGATCGGAAGCTTCCTGTTGAATGAAGGTATTATGATCATTTATTCTTGTTATTATTGATATTCATCATCATCATCATCACCAGCTTATCTACGCCCACTGCAGGGCAAAGGCCTCTCCCATTATTCTCCAATTGCCTCGGTCCTGTGCCAACTGTGACCAATTTATCCCCGCAAACTTCTTTATCTCATCTGCCCATCTAACTTTCTGCCGCCCCCTGCAACGCTTGCCTTCTCTAGGGATCCACTCTGTTACCCTTAATGATCAGCGGTTATCTTGCCTTCGCATTACATGCCCTGCCCACGTCCATTATTTCTTCTTAATTTCTACTAATATGTCTTTAACACCAGTTTGCTCCCTGACCCACTCCGCTCTCTTCCTGTCCCTTAATGTTACACCTATCATTTTCCGCTCCATTGCCCGCTGAGTCGTTCTCAATTTAAGTTGAACCCTCTTAGTGAGCCTCCAAGTTTCTGCCCCGTAGGTGAGTACCGGTAAGATGCAGCTGTCATACACTTTCTTCTTCAGCGACAATGGTAGGCTGCTATTCATTATCTGAGAATGTCTGCCATATGCACCCCACCCCATTCTGATCCTTCTAATTACCTCTGCCTCATGGTTTGGATCTGGGGTCACAACTTGGCCTAAGTAGATATATTCGCTTACCACTTCCACTGTCTCGCCACCTATCTCAAACCGCTGTGCTGTTCAGAGGTTATTGATCATTACTTTAGTTTTCTGCATATTAATTTTCAGTCCCACGGTTCTACTCTGTTCGCCCAGTGCGGAAAGCATGCTTTGCTATCGGATTATTGATATTACAGCGCAATAAAGTACACATATTAAGGTAAATGGTTTTGACCGTTGGTGTCATGATGGAAAACATAGCTGCAGAGCAAAATGCAAGAAAACTTTGCCTCAATGACGCCAATGCAGTGCTAAAATGCGTTAGTCATACTTCCGTCATAGCAAGAACGGTGCTTTTTAGCAGGATATTTATTTGTAAAGCATACAGGCACGTATTTTTAAATCTTCACTGGCTGTATGGTCATTTGATGGTATTGTATAAGTGCTACTGCTGACGTAGACGTTTCACCGAATTTTACGCATCACATAAATAAGAAACGGTTGTTTTTTTTGTGTACTGAAGTGAAGGACATAACTGCCACCGCAACAAATCGTGCTTTCCGCGCTTCGGGGCCGCTCCTTCGGACTTTTTTTAGGCATGATTCTTGACTCCGGTTTGAGGTATCTGTACCCGCTCGAACACTAATGACCATGGAAAATTGGCCACTCTAATAAGAACTAGAGGAGTTGCAGACCTGCATTGCACATATAACAGCAACCTCCACAAATCCTGCTATACTGCTATACGCACTTGTAGATAAATGTTTTTGTGTTTGAACATGCCCACAATTAAGAATGACGTCACGGTTTGGACGTATATACCAGAATTGGGAGCATTTATATTAACTAGCACTCTAACCTCCGAAATCGCAAACCTAGCTTCAGTATAACTTTCGCTTCCGACAGTTTTCCGCGCCTTAACAGGTTTCAAGAACGAAACTTATGCAGAAAGACCACCTTTACGTGAACGTATCGACCCGAACAATTGACGCCACTTCAGCTGTTTTTTAATTGTTCTCTTTTCTAACGCGCATTACAGACTACCGCGATATCTCAGACGAAGTGGCACATTTCGCGCATCTTTCGCCAACATAAGACCAAAGTGAAAAGAATGAAGCGCTTTTTGAGAGCGAAAACGATTCCCGCGCACGGCGGCTGTCCCGACGCAGCCAGTGCCGGCATCATGGCGCTGCATCCGCACATGGGACGACGAAGGCAGTGGGGCTACTTTTTGAAGTCGCACCCGAAACTTCACCCAGCAGCGGAAACCAAGTTACGCATGTGAAAAATAGGATGACATTGGCCTGATAAATTCGCACAAGAGATCGTAATGCGCGCTGGTAGTGCCAGCGGGAGTCAAATATCTCTTCTGTGACCGGCCACCAACTGAGCTTGTCGAACCGATAATTTAATCTCTTCAAAAGTGGTGCCTGATGGGAGTTCTTCCCAAATGGTTCAAGAGTCAAGTTACACTGATACGCCGTCCGGGGATTGGCGCGCCACCCGCTAGCCTCGTTTGCAGGAGCCAAACTTGCTTCCAAACAGTGCTTTTGATAAGACCGTTAAACTTAGGAAGGTTTCTGAAACGCACGGCCACGTGTTCTTCACCATTGCCCTTTCACAACTGTTACGACGGAAGGATGCCCTACGGTACAAGTTAAGTTTGCTTCCTGAATATGGAGGTAAGCGATCCCATCTCTTTCTATTACTTTTTAAACCGTGAGCGAATCCCTTCATGCTCTTTTAAATAGTGTGTCAACAGTCATTACAGGGGTTATTTCACAAGGCACTGTATATTTTAAGCATAAATGGCGCACCCGTGCAAAGCCTTGAACGAAGGAATGGACAGCTCTTGGCGAACTCTCTCTGTTTCGAGGGGTTTTTCTGCTTGGGTAATGTTTGCCAGGCCGTCTACAATCGACGGCGGACCGTCTAAAACCTGCTGATCTGCGAATTCGCACAGCGTTTGACAACAGTTTCAAGATTGCCTGTAGGCTACGGACAAGAACAAATTCCCAAGCTCTGAACAGGAACTTGGTTACTAGAAGAGTTGAGATGCGCTCCAATTTTGACATTGAAAAACGTTATTCTATGTGCGCAAGAAAAGGAGGGAAACTTTTTCTTGTATCTGAATCGCTATTTCGCGCCAAACATTTGTACGCCGTTATTGTAACAATGAATGCCGGTTAAAATATTCGCAAACTTGGCGTATTTGAACGCGTCCACAATTTCAGACATCTGGTGAAACAGCCACCGAAATAAGAAATTTTTAGTAGAAGCAAGATAGTTATTACCTTGTTAGCTCCGTTATCACTGCCGAGTGCTTGGCCACTTCTCCTTTGTTTAAGTATTCCGTAAACCGAACACCCAGTACAACTTCCTCATCTATCTTTGACGACGGCCCGTTGATTTCTTCTTGAAGTTTCGTGAAGTCCTGCCGGAATGACAGCGTTACGACGAGGAAAACGTTAATGACATGTCGATGTTTACTAATAACAAAGCACCTCTGTTTAAAATAAAAAATTCCGAGCCAGACTTTCAGGTCCTATACGGGTAGGGCTAGTTGGCAAGAATCGCGAGCCAGAGCGCCCAGCAGCTCATGTTGAATGCTAACTCTTCGTAACAGCAGCAAACTGGAAGAGTGAGAGAAAATGTCCCTCATCATCGTTTGGCTTTCTAATACAAGCCTTTCGCGCTTGTATTATGCCACTACAATTCCTCTCAACAAATTGTAAATATCAATAGCCTTTGGCATCAGAAGACAGGATGACCAGTTGCTAGTTAATTAAGCAGTACAATAAGCTTAGTTAAACCAGTTTTTCTACAGTGAAACCACAGGAGCGTAGGGCATCTATTCCTACGCTTATACGTACCTCAGTTACATTGATCACTCAGGCATGAGATCACGCCAGCGTATCTAAGTGGTACAAGGCTTGGGCGTTGTGGCGTACCGTTACCGTAACCTTTGAACCCGCAAACAAAATTATTTGTTTTTGTATTAAACATGAGGATAAGCGATAACAGTGATCACTGGATGCCGCTATTCATCGTTGTTACAACCTGTGCATGCGTGCTCTAGATATATGTTTCCGGCGTGTTCTTCGGCTTCCTCTTTAGTGCTAACAACTTTAGAAGCAATTTTTAATATCGCTTCGAGGACCAAATGTTACTGCCCAATAGTAAGGCCAATTTTTTGAGGATCACAATTAATACCAAATTTTTTATCTTTTTCAGAGTGATTGTTACCTGCCCCCCCGCTAAGTCTGGCCACACAGGCAGAGTATCTTTTTTTAGTTCTTTATTACCCGCAACGGTGAGCCTGGTAGGCAATTTTCTAGATTTGACCCTCCATTATTGGGCTTTCCTTAAACATAAAAATAGCATACCATTTCCCATCGAAATAAATATTCTCACCTCCATAACATTTTGCAAAGTGTACTGGCAGCGCTGACTCAAACAGGTAAATAACCCAGTGTTGGCAAGAATCGAGCATGCAGCCGTCTTCTTTTTGTTCGCCGAAGTAGTATGGCTATCAATAACTTCACGTCCTGGTTATATCGTGAAATTATTGCTGCGAAACAAGGTGTTTTATTGAACCCTACACTAGTGTGTTTTTATGTCCAAGCATTTAAGTGTCATGCTATGTTGTATTACTACCACCAAGGTGTGTCCGTTTTGTACTGCACACGTTATACACGAGACACTTTCCCCATCAGAAGTGCCACTCATACAGTACGGACACAGAAACTTATCTTTCATCAATCCTACAACTTTATTGGCAAAGCACAGTGCAGCATTCAAAAGTCACTTATATCAAATTAGTATGCGCCATACCTCAATGGCTAAGGCGAAGCTTGAATACGTATAGGTTGATGCAAAAAGCCGACCACTCAGAAAGCGATGCCTGGTATTTTCAAAGCCCCCGGTGGTACATTGGCGAAGGCGGCCCCGAAATGTGCTCCGTCGCCACAGTTTAGTAGGGGTAGTAGGGTGAACGAGCGGCGGCCACAAGCAGGCGCCTTCGTGTTGACGTCAAAGAGCCGAGAGTAAACTTAACAGGCTTACTTCGTGACAAGAGATGAACAGCGGCGATACAGGATAAGTACGTGTCCGGGCTAGCTTAGAGCATAAGTCGAACATAGCCACAGCAGGATCCGATGCTGTCGAGCGAATAATAATGCGGTCGGAGAGAACGCGTATATTTAACCCTAATCGACAGCGGTCAAATAGATTTGCACACGGCTCGCACCGAGTTCAGACGCACAAGAACACTTTTTCGCGGGTTCGTGAGACCCGGCGCATTTTGGCTCTGAGGTCTGAGAGAGGGAGGATAGGATTCCTCGGCTAGCGGGGTCTGCTCGCAGGTTCACGTCTCCACACGGCCACGCTTGTCCCGGATTTCGCAACTTCCTTCGGTGTGAGTCACCGCAGCAGGCACCCGCGTGGCGGGAACACTCCTGCTTGTCGTAGCATGTTCGAGGTAGGCGGATTATGCCGCCAATCACTTCCGCACACAACACAAAACTTGCAGTACGTCCGCACATAGTAGCGTTGCGCCGCACCGTAACAGCTCCTCCGCCGGGAGGTCGGAGATCCCGATAGAAAAGGGTTGCAACCGTTGTGCGGAGAGATGCTCTTGAAGAAAAGTTCTCGGCAGTCGCTCGACTGCGAGCTTCGACCGAACAACATAGCGGCAGTCTACAATGACTGGGCTGGAGACACCATTCTAGAGCTTCAATGGGTAGGTCACTGGAAAAAACGTTGCTCCCTGAGAACGTCGGCGGTTTCGGCTGCAGCTTCCCCGGGTAGGTTGCTGGACGAATAGTTCCACTGGAACGTCTCGGGCTTCATCAGGCATGTGACTGAACAGCCGAAAACACAACTGAATCACCGAAAAGCGCAAAGACAAATCCACACTGTAGCTTTACCAGGCTTTTGGGAGATACATGAATACGCGATGAACTACACTAGTTACATTTTAGCCCAGCCAAGGGCGACAAACTTTCAAAGGGTGACATCTCGTGTTAATGGAACTGTCCAATTGTAACGTAACAGGAGAAACCTCCCTAAGGAAAAACAAAATTTCGAAATTCAGGCATCTACAGATCAATTTTCGCGCTGAGAGCTGCTACGTGAGCTCTCAGCATTGCCCCGAGCTTTCCCCTTTTTGAACCGCACAATAGGTGCGCCCGTTCTCTGAAGGCCTGCTACTGCGATCGGTTGAGAAGACATCGGTTATTTTCTGAGACATACCTCGAGACGGCCGAAAATTTCACCGCTCAAACAAGGCACGTGCATTTGTTCTCGGAGGCGCCGAGTTCCGCAGAGGGCTGAAGCAACGCGAGCGTATGGCGCTGTCACTCGGCATGCACGCACTCGAACTGTTGCCGGACGTATGCCCGTATGCTTTACCTTCCTGGCCGCCCCTTGAATTTTCCGCAACACCCTCGGTAAGTAAACACAGAAGGGCGTTAGCGTTCTAATTCCACAATGTGAGGGCTGTACTAGATCAGTGCTACCTGGTCACAGAAAATGGCTCAATCAGACGCGACACACAAATCTTCACCAGCTCCGCTGGCCGTTGCTCGACATCCAGTACCTGAGCTGGTGACAGGATGCAGCCGACTCGCTCAGTCGCGACGTCGTCATTACTCCAAGCTGCATCGTATAAACCGTTTGGGTTCTCGACTAGACTCTGCTACGACGTCGCTCGAGTCTGAACTCCCACCCGGGAAAACACCTTTATTTTGAGCGGACTCGTGCTGCCTTGTCTCTGTAGCGTAATGGTTTACCCTCTCCTTAGAAACGTCGTTATCTCACGAACTGTACGCATTCACATTATTAGCTGTTCCCAAGGCCTCCCGTGAAACTACACACTCTAAATCAAACGCCGACACCTTATGGCGCTCATTGGACTCGTTCTGCCCCCTCTAGAAGCCTGAGATAATGCATATTTGTTACTTCTCTCAGTGGCCCCGTTCTACTCCGAGCTGGCCACCCTCCCTGTGCTAGCGCCTTTCACAACGAGCCAGTGCTGTGCTTTCTCGGCAGTGCTTCGAAAACGAAACTTTCCTCGTGCAAAAGCTGATCTGACGTGTGGTCAAATAGGTACCCGTATTCTGAAAGCCTTGAAAAATCCGCTGCCTGCATGATCAGTTCACGAAACAGACCTCCGACGCTGACTCTAGGAATGGACAGTCGCACGTTCGCGCTGCTCCTACCTGTTTTGCTTACACATGCCGTCCCGTCAGCTGATACGCCTCAACGTACGAAGGGTGAATTATATCCACAGTAGCTTCGGAGTTGCGAACAACTCGGCACGGCCTGCCGTTGACTGCTAGTTCACGCACGTAGAGCTCCAGAAGTTGCCTGCTCTTCTCAGTCTGGTCTATTTCGTGAAAGACAAGCTCGCCGCTTTTGCAACTCGCAGCGAAATGCCCTGTCTAGCAACGGTTAAATTACGCCGACTGTTTGGAATTTCAAAAGCTTTATTTCGGCGCTGCTTCTCTGCGTCTCCGCCCTGTTCGTATTCCCGCTCAGTTTCTATATCCGAGTCAGTCATGAACGAGCGTCTTCGCTCCTCTGTGTTCTTAGGACGCTCCGCCTTTCCGTCCTGACTTGCCAGGTCTTTGCGTGAAATCTATTTTGTCTTCCTTGTGACCCTGCGCACAGGGACGTGCGAAAACGTCGTCTGCTAATTGAGCTGCCCGGTCCACAGTCTTTACATCCAGCCTGTTCTGTACCCAGTGCCTTATGTTTTCCGGTAGTTGGCGGCAAAACTGTTCCTAGAACAAAACACGCAGTCGCCCTGTAAAACCCTGTGGCGCAGGGTTTCACTTACGGGACACACTGTAGATAGCCCGGCGAATTTACCTAGCATTCCCAGCGCGGACGTGCCTGCTCGCCGGCGGGCGCGTCAGCGTTACGGCTTAGTCGTCTCCTTTAGCGACGGTTATTTTGGGCCTGTTTTGGCCCAGCTTCGCGTCAATTGCGCGCTTTCTTCGCACGGATTATTGGCTTGTTCGACAGCACCTCTTCGGTAACCCGGACCCAACGGAATTAGTGGTCGTACTGCAAAGACACGCTAAGGATTGGTTTGAAGGGCGGGAAAACAAAATGTAGACACCACATACAGTCATCTGGCCGCTAGAGAAACGCTACCTTTGGCGCACTGCTTGCCACGAATAGGACTCCGTTTTCTAAATTGATGAATTTTAAGAGGTATTACAAAAGGCTGAAGGAGCAACTGGTCATGATAAATAGCTATTATAAAAGTTCCCTCAGTTTTCTCGCAATTCTCAAACTTACTAAATTAACCAGTTTCAATCGGTATAAATGGGAATCACTAAGCTCTCATGCCGACTTGTTTCGGTGTCTGCGCTTGTGTCGCCCGGGGGTGTACCCCCAAGCTAGCACATCAGGATGGCCAGGTTCCGCTGTCTCACCCTTGGAAAGACGCTCCTCTCCGTTTTCTTTCTGCCGGCGCACGGCCAGTCTACGGCGGCGAGGTCCACCGCTTTAGCCCGGCAGTGGCCGACGCTGCTGCGTTCTGCACGCCGCCCCCACGAATTCCAAGTAACGGCTGGCAGGATCTCTAGTTTCGCTCTTTGTAGAGCCACGTGTGTGAATTCAAGTGACGTCACATGGGCAATTGCTGTGGGTGTCGTTTAAAGGTTTGCTTTCCAACCACCTTCACAGCGTGGATTGGAACAAATTTTTTTCTTCCTTCCATCCATAAACTAGGCATTTTTGTGCGTATTCATTAACGTTATTACTCACAAAAAGGCTTTAATTTTGTGTCCCTTTTTATTTTTTTACTTTCCGCTTGGAGAAGCAATCATGCGGCATGATTAAAACTTTCTAATATTGTGAAAGTGAACGTCTAGATAGACCTCCCGTTGACCTGCTCTTGAAAATTGTACTGAAATTTGCGGCCGCCTCTATAAATAGATTAGAATTTCAAACCGCCTCTTCCGAATTTCGTTCCCCCTTGACTGCAATCCCCAGAAGCTTCCTGTTCGCCTTCATTGGTACCCTGACTTCTCAAAGCTGGTAGTACTGCGGCTGGCTCAAACGCTGAGGCAAATCCAGACGAAAACTTATCCTGACAAATCCCGGCTATACAAAATGTTCCCTCAAACACACACAGACGCATGCAATAAATGTGAAAACCCTTCCAACTTATTTCACGCAACATGGGCCTGCCCTATCATCTGGTCTTCAGGAAACAACCCCACAAATACGGTCGCGCTATAAGAGGCAGCTCTGGCCAGCTCCGACTTCGGGATTCAGAAGGACCTAATTCTTCGAGCCCGGAGAGGAGCAGAAACGTCTGGGGCCCTGGAAGGAGGGCACCACCCCTAAGACAATCGCGCCACCTCCTTTTTTCCTAAAAATAAACGTTTCATCTCTCTCTCTCTCACTGCGGCTGGTAGCGCTGGTAGCGCTGCGGAACTGGTAGCGCTGCGGCGCCCTTTCTGAAAGCCCTGCTTTGACTTTCCTGTCAGACTTCTGTCATAACCGTAACAGCTTCGTCTTCACCTCACCTACAAGTTTTGCTTCTTCGCATTCTATGATGCGGACACATAAAGCTATCGCTATAAAAATCCATCTAAATTCCAGGGTTGAGTTTATCCTTTTCCCACCACAACTGCCTCCCGGAATGATCAATTGTTCAGGCACCTCGTTCGTGACCGGATGACTCGTTCGGTATTTAAGCGCGAACAGGCGTTAACATTGCATTCAGAATTTCATCTCCATACAACTACAAAAGCAAAGCCTATGGTAAGCCAAAGTCAGCAAGACCTAACTAAGGGTACCACTGCCCTACAAACTCCGAACACAATTCCGCAAATCAGCAGTAGAGTTGCCCGCGCTTTAATCCTGTTTTTCAACTTTCGAACTACTTCGTGACGTGCAGCTATTGATAATGCATAATCACTAATGGTATAATTTCTGCTCCACACGTCAGCGGGAGTGAGAAGTGTAAGATAGTAGCATCGCGAAAGCAACTTGAAGTGCTAAGCATAAGGTTGTAGTTCAAGACATCTTGTTTAGCCAATAGCTTGGTTGTAATTCGTCTTTCAAACCAATGTGGTGCATGCAGTATATACAAAAGGCGTAGCCGAGACAGAATAGGCATGCGAACACGCAGTTTAACTGCAATGAATAAAATGAGGGACATCCCTTCTGCGCTAGCGTAACATACATCAAAAGTGGTACACTCACGCTTATCAGTTGCAGTCTACCGGAAAGGTCCTTCTTGAACGACGTGGAATTTCCCTCAGCTCTCAGGATGCCGTAGTGAATAATTCTCTTCTTGTGCAGTTCTTTCATTTTCGCTCTTCCCGTGCCTCCAAGAGCTGCCCTCATTCCATCAGCATCACTTGCAGCCATGCGAACAAAAAAAAACTATCCTTATCAAGTGTTTTTTTGGTACCGATCCAAGCTTTGGGATATCACAAATGTTGGCTTCGCCAAAATACCACGTTTGCAGATACCGTTAGCTTAAACTTCACGATCCAGTTCAGGCTTGCTAATCTGTAGGTGAATATATATTTAAAAAACACCGTTATATTTGGCAAGCAGCCGTCGTTGAAAACATGAATTTAAAGCTCCTTTTGGCAACCACTGCTGAACAAGATATTAAGAACCTGAGCTGCCATAACTGAAAGTTTTCTCCAGGGGAGTTGAATCGATGAGATATCTTGCAATTATTTTAAAATGCGCATGACGAGCATTTATATTCTCTGCTGAGCGTTTGTAAGAAGCTTCAGATGTGTGCCTCCCCGTTTACGTTTTGCTTTCGCACACCAGTTGACCTGTCATTTACACAGATACCTCATATAACCTGGCAGCGTTCTTTCAAATGGGGTCTTGATCGTAGAAGTTGCGGCAGGATCTTAACTGCAAAACAGGCGGCAATGGTAGTCTCGATATATAAGCACAGCGAAAACATGCAAACTGACCAATTACCCTCTTGCTTCCTTCCCCCAGCGCTCTCCGACGTAGTTTAAAATGAGTGAAATTTCGCTGAAAGCACAGACTGTGAATGGTTAACCAATAGATCAGTAGGTGTCTGTGGTGGCGTCAACAATGCCATGCATAACAACGGCGTATTGCAACCAGTCCCGACCCTGGATTCCACGATGCTGAGATAACTGGTCGTATCCACTGCTAAGATAACTGGTCTAATCCACTAGATAATATCCACTGAGATATCTGGTCACTTCTGCTCAACCACGTTATTCTAACTATACATGAGCTGTTTCAAAGCGTTTTCTTTACTCGGTTTTTTTATTGTGCTGAAATTTAGCACAGCGCAGAGTTCATGCACTTTTGAAAATTATTTCTGAAGCACCTATTCCCTCATTTTCTATGCAGGCGACGAAAACCCTGTTTTGCAGTAGTCGCGCTCACTAATGGTTTCTATTTTACATGTGCTCGTACAGGCCAGGTATTAGTGCGATCAGTCTTGCTATCAAAGGTAGAGATTTCTAATCGACTGCCCAGAAAGCTGGTCGTTTAATCACCTGCAGCATTTTGAAAGCAAAATTGCACCATAACATGCATTCTTTCTGGAAAATTTCTGTGCAGACAAGCCCGCTGGTGCCTATTGCAGTGGCCTCATGTATTGTTCAAACCCTCTGTATCAGGAATACTACACTGTGTCAAACCTTCCTTTTTTATTTAGTTACAATGCAGCATGAAAGAAGCACATTTGCCAAAATTATTTTAGTCTCTTCGGTGCCACGTATCTGTCAGTTCGAGGGGCAATTGGTACACCATGACTGCTACGAAACTACTGGTCTGAGGCCGACTTATTAGATGCGAAGCATCTCATGGTCGGGGCTATGTCCCTCCCTTGTTGTTTTTGCGCCGTCCACACCCCCACTGCGCATGCTCGGCTTGCTGCCTGGAGCGACAGTGTTGCCGGTGTCTTCTGGGCCGGCACGAGACGAGCACGCTTCCCCTTTAAGGGATCCTGGAGTGACAGTGCTGCCGGTGTCTTCCTGGGCCGGCACGAGGCGAGCACGCTTAACGCGCCTTCGACGTTTCATCGTCGGCGGAGGCGGCGTGCGTCGACGAGTCTCGGCGGGCCGTGATTACAAGCACTCCACAACCATCCTGGGAACGTGCATCGGCCTCATATTCAGCAACTTTGGTGTTCATCCACTACAACAGCCCTGGACTTTACATTTCACAGACCATAAGGCGGTCATAATCAAAGCGGAACGCCAACCACAGCTCGACGTTAGCTACGTCGCACATGATGATGATAATGCTCAAATAAAGACAAACTCATACCACGTACAACGTCTCTGTCTCTCTTTAATGCCTCTCCACTCTAACACCCCCCAACCCCTCCGATAAAATCACACCATCTTCCCGTAGGGGAACCCTGAGTAGTATGCGAAACAGCCATGGGGTCAAAGCAATTTCCCATTTCGTAGTTACGGTAAGTGAAAAGTGTGGTAGTTACCATAAAAACCAAACGGTATATATAACGGTAGCTACGTACCTCAACCTAACGGAAACGACAAACTGAAAACTAATGGGCACTTGAATCGACCCCATAGCTGCTTCGCATACTACTCAGGGTTCCCCTACGGGAAGATGGTGTAATTTTTTTACTGTAATCGACATTTCCGCGTTCGATTTTTCGAGCACTGTCATAATATTATGCACCAAAAACACGGGGGTAAAAAATTGCGCCACCTTCCCGCATAGCGACACAAAGAAACAGTGCGGCCATGGCAACGATTAGGCACCGGCGTCAAAAACTGGCTGCTTGCTCTGGCGTAGTGATAGACGGGGCCATGTCGCTAGACTGTTGACACGTACTAAACCACGAGTCCTCTACTTCCTTCGAACTGGCTGGGGCAGCGAGCGCTCAATGCCTCGTGTAGTCGCACCTCACCCACGCCCCGTAAGAGGCATGATCACTCGAGACTGCAACGCCTCTCGGGGTCATCAGAACTGGGCGCTGTTTTTAGCGGCTACGCCTACCTCCTCCATAACGCAAGGTACTGGTATGTGGGGAATCTTATTTAGCAAACGCACTCGTAGCTTGCTGAAATTCCGAAGCCGGTTTTGTCCGAAGCTGGAGCCAGTTTCTTGAAAGTCTCCCAGCTCTTTTCATTGAAGCGGCCATGAATGTCCCCCTCCAGGAACCACACGTGCGTGTAGAAGAGCAGGTTGCACAGTCCATCGGGCGGGAACATCACCTCGCTGACTGCGAAGTCCCCTGCCGTGCAGAGAAGCACGCCTGCCGAAGATGAGGGAAACCGTGAGTGAAGTACCCGCTGTTTCGTGGAGGGCTCATGAGAATACGAAGAATCGTGCAATCCGCTCTTAGAATCCTAATACAACATTTTCACACGCAGTCGTACACTTCGTCATTCACTGATAAGAAATGCGCCTTTTACATTCTGTTAGTTCGCTTATCGGCTGTCTGTATGACTACAAATTCCCGAAAGTAGCTTCTAAGCACTCTGAAAGGAAACGTCCGACACATTTCAGCTCTCTACGACTTCCTACCTCTGCTGGTAGGCAGCGATCGAAGAACCGCCGCTTGACATCAGCTTTGCGCGGGGGTCAGTTTATTTGACTATCATTAGTTGGCCATTTAACGGAAGCTGAATGCTTAGTTCATCTGTGAAGGCTGTCGCAAGAGAAAAGGCCGGTGCTGTTCAGGGTCGCTGCCTTTCCTCCTTTATATTTTCATTCATTTCACGATTAATCCAGGCTTCTCTTCTTATTTACGCGTTAGCATTGCAGGTTAAATATGCTAGCACTGGGCTCAGGTAGCCTTTATAACTTGCTAGTGTGTCATCAAAACCAACACCATTAGGGATTGTACGTGCTAAAGAGCACTTATGAGTGCATTTCTCTCGCCAGAAATGCATGTAGTTTCGACAGAAACACATATAACGTGGTCTCCGGGTCCAAGACTTGAACCTGCTTTGGTAATTAGGCAATTTTTTACACCTCACTTCGATGCCCTTCTGATACATGCGGTTTAAGGTCCGCAATATGAAGAAAAATAAAAAACCATGAACCATTCCCTTCTTCAACGTATGAACAGCGATGCGTTTTAGCACATAGGAGACAGAATTTCGTGTAAACGTATGAAAAATTTTTACTTCTCTTCAGCGTTCACGGCGCTCAACCTGCAGAAAGCACCTATAATAACTAACCTACTCAAGGTGCCTACCCACGTTATGAGACCTATAGGCGTCATGACGAAATCACGTTTCGAACGTTGCGCACTTCGATGATGACCGCCTCGCAATAGCATGCACACCGGGACGTTGCTTTTCCAACGCCTCCCGCTTCAATGACACGAGGAACCTAGAGAGTTTTCTTTAGCGGGCATAAACAAACCCTAGACACATAATCTTCACTCAAAACACGAAACGGGGTGTCCTGGCACCGTCTCCTAGAAGTTTACCAGCTTTGCAGTGCAAATAGCTTGCACTGACGTCACTGTTACTGCCATGTTGGCACAGCGCGGGAACGCTGGAAGACTGCGAACTTGTCCGCCGCTCTTGCCGCGAACAACGCTGAGAAAGCGGACAGGACGGAGTGCTGCGGTCGCTGAGGAGTGCGAACGAGCTTACATCGACTCCGTCATTAATGCCTAATTAAGTAGTGCTAATAGTCTCAAACACTGAGATATTGCTACCAGTGTTTTCGCGAAGTCGTGAGCTATCAACCGACATAGGATTTCAACGAAAAGGTGCGTTTTTTGCCGAGTTATCGAAAGTGAAATCTCCTTCGGCGGCATGGCGAAGCTTAGACTAACGCACTAGTGGTTCGCTAAGCCTAACAGTCGGTGTTCTCGCCGAGCACGATGAGGGAAAACATGGCGACGACTTCGTCAGAAGACGGGCCATCGAACCGGGTGTGCGTGCAAGTCGAAGGGGTGGAAAATATCGCCAGAAGACTTCAAGAGCTCGGCCGCATGGCGGTATATACATCGGCGGCCACGATAGGAAGAAGAGGCAGCACCAGGACCCGGAGAAGCAAGACGCCCAAGCTGAGCCGATTGACAACACTGTTAAAACCGAGCGCTACGACAGGCTTCGAGAGGTACGAATGCAAGAAAGGAGTCCATTCGAGCCGTTCGCATGCCAAATATGCTAGCGGAAGAGATGAAGATTGTACTGAGGCCCCACGGCGGGCTAGACATCCCGAGAAGAGGAGCCGCATGAGTCACGACAGCCATGATGGCGGCCGCGGGTATAGAGAGGCAGGAGCGAGCCGAAGACAAGCCGTGCCCCAACTGCCGGCTAAACATCATGGTGCTCAGCACTCCGAGCAGAGAACCCGCAGAAAAATACGTCCGAATCCGCGAGACCAAAGTGCAGGGAAACCAGTACGAAATCAACGCATGGCGAATAATCGAAGGGAAGGGAGTGAACGGAATATGGTGAAGGGAGTACTCGAAGGGAAACAACGGAAGACAGCGAGGCCGAAATATTAGAGCAGATTCTAACCAGGCACAATCCGACGGAAGTGGGAGCCAAGCGCATTGAAACGTCTATGACAGTCATCGTCGCCTCGAGAGCGAAAGGGTGCCAAGATACGTGAGATACGGATCAATGTGATACCAGTGCAGCTTATACAGAAAACAGGTTGAGGTATCTAGGTGCTGTGGCAGGGTCGGCCATCGGGGCGACATGTGCCCGACGCCCAACGCGGCCAACACGCCCAACACGCCCAACGCCCGTGTGCCTTTCGTGCGGAGTAAGCAACCCGAAAGACGGGTGCAAGTGCGTTCCTAAATGCAAACTGTGCGACAAGGGTCACCCCACCGGAGATAAGAGATGCAAAGCAAAATTTAAAATTCTATTCGTGCTAAGAATACGAAGATGGGAGCGCAGAAAGGCCGAGAGACAGCTCGCACCACCACCGGACTGGTTTCATCAGCTGGGCGACGTGACATGACGTGACTTCGGCGCCCCGAGTCCCGAAGTGCGTCAGGAAGAGCGACTTCATCAACGAGACACCTGTGTGGCAGCGAACAGCTGCAACAGCCGAGGGAAGGCGTGAGCTGGGCTGACGCTGCCTGCGGGAACGGGCGCAAAAGAGGCAACCAATGCCGTGAACGGCTGACAGCGGTCAACGAGATGATGGAAAAGAAGCTCGAAGAAATGGAGAAGGAACTCCGGAGCATGCAAGCGCTAATACAACAACAGCAACAACAGCAGACACACCACCAAGGAGAAGACCTGCCAGAAAACAAAGCGGGCCAGACGAGCGCGCCACAAACGTAACAGCTACAGCAGCAAAAGCAACCGGCACAGCAGAAGCAGGTACAGCCACGACAACAACAGCAAGAGGAGCAGCTAAAGAAAGACACGGCGATGGAAATCACGCAAGATGAAAACGAAGAGACGCCAAAGAAACGAGCAACACCATCGACCAAGAAAAATTACGACGCCCAAATAGAAAAGCTGACTACCATGGTGGGCAACTTAACGACCACGGTGGGCAACCTAACGACGGCAACGGAACAGCGCTTCGCAAGGCTGGAAGAGATGCTCTCCACGCTGGCAGCGTCCCACAGGAACCTGTGCGAGCGCTTCGAAATCGTCGAACAGACACAGAAGATAATGATACGCAACCCAATATTCGGGCCGCAGTTCGCCAATCATCTCCACCTCCAAGAACAGATGCAGCAACCCACGATGCTATAACAATGCCGACACAACGCACAGTAACGCCGGGAACCGAGCCGTTTACGATCTGGCAATGGAACTGCCAAAGCTTCGGGAAACAAGAAGGCGGCGCTGCAGCAACACATTCGGCCGGAGTCGCCAAAAAAGCTGGGCATCATGATGCTGCAGGAGACGGTGGTGCAGGACCTGAAACTGACGGGGTACAGAGCCCACGCCGACACGACTGGTTGACTAGGGGTCTGCGCCTTCGTATGAAAGGTCCTGACCGCAATAGAGAGACAACTGAATACAAAAACCAAGTGCGAACTCGCATGCATCGAAATCGCCCCAGGAAAAGGCTGTAAGCAGGGACTGTACATAACGAACGTGTACAGCAACCACACGTTTACAGCAACTACGACCAAAAATTCAAGACCATCCTTAGAGCGACGAACAATCTGACCAAAGAAGCCGCACCGACGGTGGTGGGAGGCCACTTCAATGCCCCGCACCAGACGTGGGACTACAGCAAAGACGCGGCTAAGGGCACAGACCTAACGAACGAAGCAACGGAGCAAGGGTACACCTTAATCACGGACCAAAAACAGTCCGCCGGCGAGAACGTCCCCCCTGTTGACCCAATGAGACTCCACACCGGACCTGACCTTCGTCAAAAACGGAGGGGATGTCATGTGGCGCAACACCGGAAAAGACCTGGGGAGCGACCCGACCACTACATACTGGAGATCGAGATTAACAAAGGAGGACGCACAATCTAACACAAATGGACCGACTGAGACGCTTTCCGTCTGCAGAGAAGCAACGGCCCGGGACAGACGGACATCGAAGGCATCGAAGCATGGACGACCGCGCTAAGGAAGGGGATACAAGAGGTGACGAAAAAGATAGAGACGAACGAGAGCGTCGCGTGGGTGGACAGTCGCTTGGGGCACCTAATCGAGGCGAGGAAGTCAATCAAGGATCGCTGGAAAATCGCTGCAAGGTACACAAGAAAGGAACCGAGCTGAACCGGTCCATCGAGAAGCACAGCGCGCTACTATTCACGCAGCAATGGGACGAGGTATGCAACCGCACCGACGGCAGCCTGCACCAAAGCAAGGCCTAGTCACTAATCAGACAGCTACTAGACGAAACCAAAACGAAGTCGTATCAGCAGAACCGCATGGCTCAAGTCATGCACGAAGCTGAAAAGTCCCTAGGCAAGGAAGAGCTGATCAAGAAGCTCAAAACCAAGTACATGCCACAAACGGAGATCGAGAAACACCCGGGTATACGCAGGAGCCCCGAACGAAAAACTGGACCGAGACATCACGACGCCCGAGTTACCGCAAGTTATACGCCAGCTGAACACCAGATTGGAAGCGGGTCCAAACGGGATTTTGAATAAGGCCCTGAGAAATCTCGACGATTCATCGATAGAAGCACTGAAGAAATACTACAAGTGCTGGCAGAGCGGCAATCTACCGATAGATTTGGAAAACGGCAAGAACGAGTCCTCAAGCACGTGCTCGTGAACAGGTGGCAAGACTATCTCTAAGAAGACGGGCTGTAACCGGATGCGGTGATCGGATTCCGAAGAGGCCTAAGCACCCAAGATGCCATGCTACAACTAAAACAAGAAATTATCGAAAATGAAACCAGAGACAGTAAAGTGATATTGGGACTGGGCATAGAGGGCTCCTTTGACCGAGTCAAACACTCGGCCATACTGGCGAAAGTGTCGAGACTCAATATGAGAGAAAGAAGCTATAAGTGCATAGAAGACTTCCTGACGGGCCGCAAGATGGAGCTACGCGTGGAAGAAATTGAAATAACAAAACAAGACGCGATTGGCGTGGGAACCCTCCAGGGGTCGGTAATCTCGTCGCTACTGTTCAACATCGTAATGATCCGCATGGCCGAAGCGGTGGCGGAAGTCAAGGGCGTCCGACACACCGTCTGTTAAATAAAGAGGACGAAGTGCGCCACGAGCGCAGCCGGCGGGGGCTCCCTCCACGACCGCGGCTCTCGCGGCAGTCGGTCCTAGCCATCTTGGATAGCCGGACGTCTGGTCTCCTCGTTCCCTTTCGCTACACATTCTTCTGGTGCCGTGAAACCCGGGAACGACGGACCAGCGGACTTCACGGCGCAGCGCCTTCAAGGTAGTGCGTGGCCTCAGGTACGTCGGATCTTCTATTTCGGAGGCCTCACCCTTGAACGGTGCCTGCCATGGCTGCGTGCTGGACACAGACCCCCGATGAACCCCACCCATCGGACAGTCCCGACCCTTGCTTCGCTGCGCTCTCTGGTTTAGATGAAAGGCGGGTCGTGGACCAACTTATCAGTTCGCGGGTCATCCTCCGGGCGGACATAACGGAACTAGCCAACACCACTATGCGGGTCTTGGAATCGCCACCATCGAATATAAGTATGCTCATCGAATTGCACCGTATGGCAGAACAAAAACAAGACGAACTTCGAAAGCTGGGCGGTCATATCCAGAGCCTTCTCGACTTTGACAGTTTTGTGGCAGACTTAGAAGAAGGCGACGAGTATTCATACGCCATAAGTCACACGAAGGTTTCGTTAAAGGAAGGAATTTCTCAGGCAACGTTGAGGACGTCGTTCACCGCGACGAAGACTTTGTCGCAACCTCAACCGACGCAGGATCCTTTCAGAGGGGGCACCTCCCTGAAAAGGGACGCGGCCATTGTAGCACTCCCATTCGCAACAAGGGCTGCTTGGGAAACCGCGAGTTCGTCGTGTTCAGCGGAAGAGAACACGGAGCAGCACAGCGACCCTACATTTGCAACGTCGTCGGTAAACCAGGCCGCGGGATGTACCAGCACGACCGAGTTTGGCCAAGTAGCTGGCTCCGTGGCATCCCGCCGAAGCCAGGATAATACCATCCCAGACTCGCATGCTCTCAGGGCCAAGCCCAAAAGGCCATCGCGCACGCGCAAAACTCAGATGAAGTCAACGGATGACAGGTGTCCCGCGTGCAACGAGAAGACATTCACCCGTGGGCCAGCGTTACGAAACGAGTGGCTCGGCAGTAAGTCTCTGAACCAGCGAATTCAAGCTCGTGAAAGGCAAGCATCCGCTCGACCACTACAAAACAGAAAACGCAGATCCATTGCTACGATACAGATGCAAGTGGTTAAAGCTCAGCCAGTACGCAGAAAGGAACGTCGAAGGCGAACAAAAAAAAAGGGCACCACTGACCAGTAGGTTCAGGCTGCATTCCGAATACGATTCATCCATACTCACTCGAGGACTAATTTTGCCTCCTGCATCAGGCACTCCGGTTCGAGCAAAACAGCGTGCCCCGTAGTAGCCAAGTAGGTAGCAAGAAGAAGGCATCGTGCCGCGAAGCATAGATGGAGGATAAAGAAGGGTGTATTTTCCACCTCTCGTCTACAAAGGAATTGATATCGGACTACCCATCTAGGAAAACTAGACTAACGTGTTCTGGACTTTCCCACCAGTGTCACCGTCGGGGGTGGGAGTATGTTGCAGATTTAGTAAGGAAGAGGAAGAGGGCAAAGGCAGCTAACCGCCAACTATCATTACTATCGGAAAGAGGAGAAAGAAGGTAATAAACCTCGGTCCGGCTCAGCCATGGCCTCGCGTCCGCGTCCCGTTCCATAACACCGTCTATGCGGATGACATTATCCTACGGACGGCCGGTAGTACGGACGCCGGCATCGAAAGAAGAATGCAGAAGGCGATCACGGCCATCGAGAACAGCCTGGAAGGGACGGGCTTACAGTGCTCACCGGCCAAATCAGAGCTCCTGACCTACTCCCCCCGCAAGCCGAGCAAACAACCACCACACCCGAGATCATGCGAACACCTAGAACTGATCACAAAGACAGGCCAATGAATCCCCAAAGTGCAGTATATCAGGGTGCTGGGCACGCTCATCAACCGCAAAGGCAACAAGGAGTACCTCATTAGAAAGCTGGCAACCAAGCCGGCAAGCATGATGCGACTGCTGCTGTGAGCGTTAACCAAGAAAACGGGCATGCGGGAGGTGGGGTTGTCAAGGCTGGTGCAGTCCTTCGCAATCAGCCACGTCGCCTAGACAGCCGGGTACCACAAGTGGACGCTGTCCGAAAAGGCCAAAATTGACATCATGATACGAAGGATGCACAAGTGAGCGCTGGGCTTGTGCGAGTCAACGAGTACAACAAGACTGCTGCAAATCGGCACCCACAACAGGGTAGACTAGCTCATCGAGGCACAACTGGAGGCGCAGCGAGAGCGGCTACCGTCAACCAATACAAGCCGAACCATTCTCGAGACACTAGGCCAAGGACCCCGAACCACGGGGAGACGACTGCACGAACTCGGCGCAGAAATGCGCGGAAACATACGCGTGAGTCCCATATCGAGGAACGTACACGCAGAATGCAACCGAGAAAGGAGGATGGTGAGAGCCAAGTACATCGTCGAGCAACGCGTCTATAACCCGAGAACGAGATACATACGTCGACGCGGCGGAATACGGTCAAGGTAGATACGTCGCGGGCGGTCATAATCAACGCAAGAACGGGAAGAATACCCACGGCAGTGAGCGCAAGGTACACGAACGCCACGGAAGCCGAGGAAATCGCGATAATCCTAGAAATGACCGAAACCGACTGCGACACAATATTGAGCGACTCCCAAGAAGCCGTCTGAAACCTGGTGAACGGACGCGTAAGCATCAACGCAATCAATATCATCAAGAGGTCGGGTTCCCGTGAAGGCCGCAGGGTGGAAGTCAGGTGCATTCCGGCGCACGCGGGAGAATGCTTGTCGCACGCACCGAACCACGATGAGACGGCCCACAGGGAGGCGCGCGCACTAACACACCGCGCCCCCAGAGTGGAAAGCCGCCCCGAGTGGGAATGGTGGACGGAGACCGAAGACAGGGCCGAGGTTACGGCGAAGCACTAAAGGAGGCGCGACTGTCCAGAAGAGAATACCTCCCGGCCCATCGGGCGCTGAGCCGCTAAGAGGCGATGATTATCAGAAGGCTACCGACGGCGTCGGTCACGTCACCGGCGGCATTACACCGCATGTACCCAGAGGAGTACACAAACATCCTATGCGAGATATGCAAAATCAGGCCAGCCAACCGGTGGCACATCCAGTGGGACTGCGCGACTGACCCAGAAGGCGCCAGCTTCGAAGATTACCCGGCACAACTACAGGAAGCCATCGAATCGTGAGACAAGACAAAGCAAGAGTGGGCCATGCAGCAGATCTTCACTGCACTCGAAAAGCATGTATTACGTAAAGGGTCCTGCGCCTAGTAGGGTAGCGAAAAAGATGCGACGACGGGCCGCGTCGGAACGAGGGTCCTAACAAACCCCCGTCCACTGTACTACTGATGAGAATAAAGTCCTCTCCAGTCCCGTTCAGTCCAGCGGGAGAGGTGCACCGAAAAAATGAGGTGGTGGCGTCACATCAAGCCATGCATGCTGTGAGGGTAGGCATAGAGGCGCCCTCAGAGAACGTTATGAGACGGGAAAGGCAGAAATTCAAGGCAACGGTTTTGTGGGTATTTGAAAAATGAGTTCGGCATATGTAATGCTGACGTTTAAGATTTTTTGTTTCTCAAAGCACACGTTTTTGAGCTTGTACATTGTTTTGTACATTGTTATTTTTCTGTTCTGTGTAAACTGAAGAATGTGGAAGGCTATTGTTACGTGTTTATATTTCGTTCGGTTCCATTGTACGCATTTTTTATCTCTACAAAATGGTGGCGTCCCATCTTTTCTTCCTATGAATGGTACACAACCGAAAGAGGCTGGGGCCTCAGTCGGGCTAATGTACCTTTATTTTTCAGCCTCCCTCCTCGTATTTCTGAACAAATAAAATCCTTGAACCTTTGCATTTTTACCTTATGCTTAACAAGTGTTCTTAGGGAACAGAATTTCCTAAGGTTTCACAATGGGTTCTTAGCAGTTTTATGCAAGAACTTACCGGTCCCTTTAGGAGTTTTCAGCGTACAGCTTGGTATGAGCAAATGGAGCAAAATTGGTATCAGCAAAACGAGCAAAATGAGCTTGGTATGAGCAAAATTGGCAAGGTTTTTTTTATGTTTTCTAATGTGCGTTAGGGTAGAGTAGCATTTGCGAATTTCAGCTTACCTCGAGCCGAAGTCATGTCTCCAGTGTCGTTTAATGACGGTTTAGGAACAGCTTTCTTGCTCGCCACTTCAGCCGTTGACGCCTTCATTAAAGTACTTTCTTCTCGGCTGCTTTCCTTCCTTTCCTCGAAAGTTGTGATATTATCAACTGCACTTGATTCTTGCATTTCTTCAGAGGTTCCCGCAGTCGTTTTTGTGACTTTTGATGGGACACCTTTGTGGCTTGTTATTTCGGGCACCGCCGAGGGATGCCATTCGGAAGTGCGTTCATCGCCAGTAAAGTCTTCTGCAATCGTTGAATTAGGTTCGGTCACCTTAGTTCCACTTGGAACATTATCAGAGTCGTCTGGAAAGGAGAGATTCTTTTAATCAGGAGCGGGTGTACCATAAAACAAGCTTGAAAGATAAAGCTCTTGGCTAGTTGGCTGAAACGTGGTTATAACAAAGGCGAAAAAGTGGCGATCACACTCAACGCTTGCACAGCAAAGATACTTGGTGAGCTAAAAGCGCCTTCAGTTCCCTTTAAACCCGTCGAAGCTTCCCATTAACGCTCTCTTTCGTCTGTGTTATGCGTCATAATTCAATACACTCGTGCCGATTGGGCAAACATACAATAAATTGCCAATCCACAGAGTTCCAGTGTTCAAGCAATTACACAACTACACAACACACATTTCTAGCTTTTAAATGCAACAATTTCTATTCTCTAGTTGTCGGAATGAACACTTCAGAACTGCTAACTGGTAGTGGGCTCACGATCAATTAGAAAACGTTTGTTAAGTTCTGCTAAACCCATCTTCTATTAACTAATTTTGCAGCGACGAGGGATGACTTATAACACGCGAGTCAGTAAATACCCCTATACCCTTTGTTCAGTGGTAGAGGCCTCCTGAAGCACTGTCGGCCGACCCTATGGAAGATCCCCATTCCCGCAAATAATACTTTGAGTAATCTGCTTCCTTCGGTCATCGTACGTCAAAAAACTCATTTCTTTACTTATACAGGTCCATTCTTAATGCATGTGAAGGTGCGGTGGACTTGGTGAAGGACGATGTCAGGATGCTCCTCTTTAAGCACGACATCGTCTCCTTTCCCAATTATTCCTTAATTTGAACAGCACGGTGCCAGTATTTTTCCTCCGAGACGCGTACTTCGCCTCCTAAAACTCAACCAAGGAATTGATCTTCCGCTTTGCGGATAACGAGTGTCTTGCGATTCAAACAAAACTTTTGAAGAGAAACCCCAACACCTTATCGAATGTTGTTTAAAATCTGCAATGTTTTCATACCGTAATCAAGAAGGCATGCAAGTTACCATAAAATACTACAGTCTAACCTTACTGCCGTACGTCTATGAGGCAACTTATACATTTGTAGAATATTTTCCCCTGCCGGTCTTGGAATTGTTTGCCCACTTCAGTGGAGGAATTCAAGCAACTACGCCGTTATTGGACAGCTTCCTTTCATTTCCAGCAACAAACGTGTTTGGCAACCACGTCAACGAAAATCGCAACAAAAGCAAAAGCTAAGGCTGCAGGATGTACCTGCTGCGGCGAGAAAATCACAAAATACCTCAATGTTCTGTCAACGGCTACAGCTTTCCCAGTGCTTCTAGGCGGACGAAAAAAAAGTAAGGCGTTATTCGGCAGTGTTTCACGTCCTCTTTAAAGCAGAAATAAAGGGTATGATACGTTGAACAGTAGGTCATTTTCCTGCTCCGGTTCAGCGATGTCTGTGATTGGTCCAGCAATCAACGCCTACATCAAGACAAGGGGTGTTTTACGCTCTGGTATTTGTTGCCAGCGTCCACATTTTTAATTCGTCAGAAAAAGTCGGTGAGGTCCTATACAAGTCTCCAGGTAGTTTAAGTTTACTTCCGAATATTCCTCGCGCCGAATAAATTCTATTTTGCAATTCTCAAACGCCAGATTGTAAGCGAGGGTACAGCTGCCGAGCTAGTCCTCCGAGTATTGAAGGCGATAGTCTTTCCTAGGCTAGTTAAACGCAAACATTTTAGTCTGTCTGTCTGCCTGTCTGTCTGTCTGTCTGTCTGTCAGTTTGTCTGTCTGTGTGTCAGTCTGTCTCTGCCTCGGCCTGTATGTCAGTCTGTCTCTGCCTCTGCCTGCCCGCCTGCCCGCCTGCCCGCCTGCCTGCCTGCCTGTCTGTCTGTCTGTATGTGTCTGCCTGTCGGTCGGTCGGGCGGTTGGTCGGTCGGTCTGCCTGCCCGCCTGCCTGCCTGCCTGTCTATCTGTCTGTAAGTCTGTCTGTCTGTCTGTCTGTCTGTCTGTCTGTCTGTCTGTCTGTCCGTCTGTCTGTCCTGTCAGACGCCGAGCCAACAGTTGAAAAGAATTTTTGAATGAGATGGTTATGTAGGCGAAACATTTTCAAACTTCTCAACCTGGTGGCAATGTTCATACTCTTGAACAATACCGAGCAGAAAGAAAACTTTAATCATATTTCAGGAGAAACATGAATACATGAATAATACTTGCATTGCCTTTTACAAAAATTCATGGCTACGTGATTGTTGTTATAACGAACAAAGAAAATACGACTTGAAAGAAATGTTTTGAGACAAAAATACAAACACAAACGCTAGCACCGGCTTCTCGGAGCGGATTCTATGAAGTCCAAAAGTAACAAAAGACCAACACTTTCTATAACCACCAACATCTACACCACATATTTCCAACCACCTACTCCCTAAACTGCACACACTGCAACTCCCCATTGACAACACTCCACTTGGTGTGGCAGTGCCCTACTATCCCCCCCCCCCCCCACCCAACCTACGAGCAGTGGGAGTGCGTGCTGCGCAGCGGCCAGCTCAAGGACCAGGCTGCACTGGTCGAACGGGCTAGGTCAGCGGCCGTGGCACGTGGCCTACCGGACTAGGATGGCCGCCCTTGCCCGTCTTCTTTTAACACCCTTTTTAACCTCACCCAATTTACAGAAATGAATGTTTGCTCTCTCTCTCTCTCTCTCTCTCTCCCGTAGTTAGCGCCCGCACAGTGGAACGCGCAAAATTGAATTGACTTGAGTGAATCTCCGCTGCATTTATCGTGGGAGGAGCGAAACGGGTGAGTCAGAGCGGGGGAGGAGTGCGAAAAAGAGAAGAGAGGCATTTAGGTGACAGGAAAGCAGATGATTATCGTATTTCGACGACATTTTCAGCGAAAGGAGCAGATACGAGGCAAAGATATCAGTGCGATGATTGCGTGTTAGCTATTGGTGTGAAGATTGCAGAACCAGTAACGACAAGGGTTTACTAGATTTACGCCCCAGGTTTACGCCTCGATTATAACTAAGCCATGTCGAAAATCTTGCAACGCAGATGCTCCAGTGCAATGCAGGTTGCAGTGGCATTTCGCTCGTGGCATTTCGCAACAAATCTGGTAAATTTTTTCGGTCGGGGAAAATTAAGAAAAGGACTCATGGCGTGAAATGCGCTCAAAGAAAACCTCTTCTGTGTACGGACGGCCAAGATTCTTATCAGTCTTTGTGGCAGATCTTACGGACGTTTTCCCTTCAACACAAATCGCAACGCCGTTGATGTTTCATACGTGGGCGCAACACTGCGAAGCGTATGCCTACCAATGTTGCAAAAGCATGCTGCTGCTAGTCGCCCGTGCACAGTGCAAGACTGAACGAAGGAAACGGCACACTTCAGGCCCTCCTGATGCAATGTGAAAGACCAATATTGCTCTTCCTTTTCTAGCTGCAATTGTATAGGAGCCTTCAGGATTGCTACAGTGCGCAAAGGAAAGGCCCACACCCTAAACGGGCCTCTTTGTTGGATTTCTGGAAAGTTTAAATACTTAACAAATGTAATTTCCAGGAGGGGTTGAGTGTCTAGGCCACTAGAAAGGATGCATCTTCGGTCGCCTTTCCCAGGGGCTGTTTATTTTTTTGATGCAGACGAAAAACTAAAACGCCTATGTATCGATATTACCACGTTTGTAAAACCTTCCCAGGTGGTCAAACTTTTTCCGCCTCATGCAATATACGGTGCGTCTCATAGCATCAGACGAGGTAGTATATTTTGTCAAGTGTATTTCCATGGGAAGACAAAAAAAAAGGTTCCTCGCTGATTTTATACAAGAAAAGTTTGCCTTTTTTTTCTGCTTTCAACTATCGCAGAAAACCAAAACCAATAGGAAGATTCCTCTACACGTCCCTGCCTTTGTCCGACATTTCATAGAACCAAACTTGTCATCACTGGGTATATTGCCTGGTATCATTATCAGTTTCTAAGGACGCGTACAACCGACAAGATTGTACTGGTCACTTCTTGCCTTACGTTGTCATCAGTTTGTTCTAAACCACTCCAGTATGTTACCGCCATACAGCTACAAGGTCATCTTTCCTGACTTGTAGCTACAAAAGGACGAATAATGCAACTTGTTTGTTTTAGGAGTGTGATAAAGTGCAACTTCAGTTTCAATTTTTTAGAATTCGGAAAAAATGCGATGACCAGTATGAAAAAATACTGCTTTCCAAATTAGAGCCAAATGCCGGGCAAATCTGCAGGACAGCGCGTTTTACAACTGAGCCATTTTTGCTACACAAACTAAGATTGCCACGAAGACTGAAAAAGGATCGCAAATTATACTATAAAAGCTGAACTTCCTAGTTTGTTAAGATGCAGAAAAATAGTACCCGACATTTCGGAAATTTTTAAAATGCTTCATGCTTTACTTTTTTTGAAAAAATTCTTTCTCTAAATCAAAAATAAATACGTTAACTCGTTCAAAAGTGCACAAAGTCTTCAGAAAATGATATCTGTGGTGCTGGCTCCAATAGCTTGCATTATGTTGAAGATTTTTCAAATTTCGCGCGATTCATCGAACGCGTTTGTGACCCGTGCCAACTTAGTAAAAATTTTAGAAAGGAAAAAGTTTTCCCCTGCCAATGAATTCCAAATATCTTATTCCCTGTGTGCAAGGAACTTGTACAATTTAACTAGGTCGCCCGGGCACACCTCTCTCATATCTTGTGGAAACACTTCTAAATATTTTCTCGGGCGACATAACGGCTCAGAGAGAAGAATGACTGGTGAATCGTTGCCACATCAGCGGTTTTCCCTCCCTCCCAAGTTTTTAGAGTTGTCTTTGAAATTGGACCGCTGTTATTGTTAAAAAGCGGTATTTTGATTCATTTATTCTTGGATTTAACGCGTTGATGCTACACATGGCGCTGAGGCGCGCCGTAGTGGAAGGCTCCGGTTTAATTTTGACCGCCTGGGGATCTTTAACGTGCACCGAAATCTCGAACGAAGCGGTATTTCGAATTTTTCATTGTATTTTGTTTTCGGGATCGCTTTAAACTACCAAAATATTTTTGGGTTTTACATCATTGATAATTCAACTCATTGAACCCGTTCGTAAACCAGTTCAAAGCTTCCTAACCGGTCCGCGAACCGGTTTGATACGTGATTTATTCGAACCACAACTGAACCGGAACAAAATGAATTCACCGGAACCCGAACCGTAACAAGAAGCATTTTTTTTTTTTGGTTCGGCACACTCCTTTTTGCACTAGTGAACTTGGTCAATTCGACACAGCGTATATTCACACCTGCAATAAGAGATAATTTCTACACCTGTGCAATAACGAGAGCTATATTGGCTTTTCCTTACCAGTAGTCGTCTCGGTGATCGTTTGTTCAGCCGTTGACTTTCTGTGACGGATATACATCTCTTCCTTCGTGTCCTCTAGGACTGCATAAAAAACTTAAAATTAATAACTGCCAACACACTCATGTCTGCTCATGATTTTTAGCCACGGACCAAAAAGGTTTGAAAAAACGCACGAAATACACGACAAAAATCTCATCAGAAGACCTGTTGGAGTCAGTCGTGCAGGCAAACTAGCTTACAGAAAAGGAATTGATTGTCAAGGGAATAAAAAAAGACTTCACAAAGACAGCAAAAGAAAAACAGTATGCGTTATTTTCACGCCACCACTCGTTGCTTAGTACTTCTGTTTTCTTTTCGTTTCTAGAGAAGCGCAAAAACTCATTAAAGGCTAGGGCGGGATTATGATAAACTGGGTTGTATTTAGAGCTGGAAAAAAAAGAGTAACTACCCCAAATCAATTGCGACCTCCTGCTTTAGGGAAAAGAAATATTCTGGATTGTTGCTTGGAGGGGTTCACTGCGCGCTTTGAGAGACTGCACCAAAATGGTCATGCGGTTCTTTGGCGGCTCAAAGCGTGGCTTGACTATGAACACGTGTAAGTTTGGTCTAAGTCGTAAGTCGCCGAGTTTGGGTACAATTTTCACCGCCACAGCTATTGGTGGGACTCTTCGCCGTTAGGTGTGTTCTACCGCGGTTCATTTCAACGCGGGCGTTGGCGCACTCCGCCTTAAAAATGCGAAGCCGCTCAGCGACAAAAAGTTCCGACCCAATACATAAATTGCGCAGTACAGGTAGTGTCGAACAACCAATATTTTTGAGAATGGGATGAAGAGAAAGTGACAAGGTCCATGAATGATACAGCAACAGAGCATTCACGGTTTGTAGAACAATACTGACCGGGTAAATCTGCGGCGACACCAGCGCGCCTGGCCAAGTGCCCATGCTCATTCTTAATTAGGTTTGCATGCATGCCCAAAACTCTAATTTCTGGTTCTATTCTTTATCGGAAGGCTTGTATTCCTGTCAATTCGCATACCAGATACGATTTCATATTTTAAGACTGGCCAAAAAGCGCATAATAATAGTGTGTTTCTTGCGTTCAAACTTCCCATATGCCTGTTTGGAATACACGTGCCACCATAGGTAATCAGAACTAGGACTTGCGCATATCGCAAAATGTTTGTCTTGCTGGCTTTATGACAGCCATTACCAGTTTATGTGAAGCTTTCCTGCTAGTGAGGACTTCATTAGAAGCACACCAGTGCAGCCAAACAGTTTCTGGAAGAAGAAGTACGTGTATATTTACAAGACCGTGTTCGAATTACTTTTGATGGCACCTTTATTTCATCACTCTTTAACCTACAGAAGCAATATTTTTCTTCTTTCACAACACAACTTGGATTGCCACCTACAGATCGCAATATAAAATGTAAGAGACCCGTTTTGAAATGACGCTAGAGAGGGGGGATTCGAAATTAAAATACAGTCGAACACGGATATATCGAACTCCAAGGGGATCGCGAAATAGTTCGATATATGAAAAATTCGATATAAAAAATATGGGCTCTGAGACCTCACCTATGGCGGACGATCACTTACCGATCGTCGCATTCAAGAATGACAACTAATTACGCACTCACGACGCAACAGGACGCTTTAATTCCGTGAAAAAAAATCGCTGATCTTGGCCTGCTTCTTCGTCCTGGAAATGAAATTAAAGACACTGGTCTCGATCTTTTCGAGGCTGCACAACTAGAACATTCCAGCAGTACGCTGCGCCTTCGCACACCATGCACAACACGCACGCAAAAGAAGAACAGCGCGCACGTACCACAAGAACTTTGAAGGTAACAATTCCAAGGCTCTCTGAACGGACTCCAACAAAGCGCTCGCGATGGTCATCTCCGAGAGAAACAGTGATCTCCGAAAGGCGCGGGACAACTCGCCAAACAGCAGCAACAGCAGCAAAATGCAAAAGAAGGAGGAGGCCGTCAGCGCCTTCGTTCCCTCTTCCCTTTCCCGAGACGACATCGGGGGATGACAGACCCAGAGAGAGAGAGAAAAAAATTCTTTTTCGGCAAGCCGGGGAACGTACGCAGCCGGAAAAAAAAAAAAAGAACGTGTGCAGTCGGGGCATCCTTACCTCACACTGTCACATTTTCGGAGCGTTCGGGCTTGTGTGCCTAGAGAGCTGCGTTCGGGCTCCGGGCTCCGGGCTCCGTTCGCTAACGCTACGGCGGCCGGTAGCGGGGCCCGACTGGGCAAGCGCAAATTCGTTCCGGTAGGGGGGAACCTCAATCAGGGGTGCAGCGACCGCCGAAGAGCACCTTCCAGCTCGCGCGGAGTTCGATATACCCAATGTCGGGAAAAATACGGTTCGATATAAACGTACGAATTCCTATACTTTTGCACAGAATTTTCAAGGGGATAATTTATGAGTTCGATATAGACAATAATTCGATATACCCGTGTTCGATATATCCGTGTTCGACTGTATTGGGCGTTTAACGCGCCAAACCTACACCTTGACCATGACGCGCGCCGTAACGTATTCGGGCTCCCGATTAATTTCGACCAGCTGCGGATCGATAACGTGCTGTGAAATCTGTACGCAAAGGCGTTCGCTTTTTTCGCCTCAACAGTGGCCGGGATCTAACCCCCTTCTCTTGGTAAAGAAAGCGAGTACAAAAAAATAACAAAAAGGTAACAAAAATCTGCATAAATTTAGATAATTGTCTGCTAATGCGTACAATTGTTAACCCGCTTGTCTAGAGTGAGTGCTCTTTGCAGCCAAATACGGCTAGCTGGGTAGCCGAAGACGTTTTTTTTTAATTTGTTTGTTTTCACAAATCTTGTAAATTTATACCATTACAGCAATGAAGTGCGTTTATTTGCATAATTTTGCTTTTTTTCTCTCTAAAGATGCAAGGCATGTTAAACAGTTGGTCTGTTTACGCCATTTTTTTATTCGTATTTCCGACGCACTTTTTTCGTTTCTTTGTTAACTCCTCGGTTTTGGGGGAGATCTATAAACTGCAATGATTTAATTGTGTCAGTTCATTTTTGTTAAAACGTAAGTTATTGTAGTTTTGTTTTTTTGTTTTTTTCCGAAATTCTGGCTGATCCGTTATCTCCAGTTACACTATTATAAGGATTAGCCGTGAACCTTCCGTCACATCTGCGTTTTTGTGAAAATACTGGGCGTCACGCGGTTTCGCCCCTTTTGCGCTCTTTTCTGTTTCATATTTTGAACGTTCTTCTGCAGTCTTTATTCATTTAATTTTCGGTATTTTCGAGAGTTGTAAAAGATACTTTTTCTTCATTTTTGTGAGATCATTTTTGTTAAAATTTTTATTTTTTTTTTCTATTCTTCTTTATTTCTTGTTTTAAAGGTATGCATGGACAGGTATCTCCATTTACGCTATTATAGCCTACATGGCCTGCAGTATGTTCTTAAATAAATAAAAATAAATAAATAAATAGCAATGAGTGGTGAAAATTCCGCCAAATCGGCATTTTTGTGCAAATGCGGGCATTACACACCTTTTTTCACCTCTTTCGCCATTTTGTATTTCGTGTTTTGAACTTTCTATGGCAGGCCTCTCTCGTTTAGGCTTCGGTTGCTGCGAGAGCTGTGTAAAATGGATATTTCTGTTTTTGCCAGATAATTTTTGTTACAAACTTTTTCTCTCTTTTTATCTTTTTTTTTTAATTATCTCCGACCTATTATCTCCATTTACGCTTTCAAAACAATTACGGTGCAAATTTCGTCAAATATGTATTTTTGCACAATTGCACGGAATTGCATGGTTTCTCGCCATTTCCTGGAGTCGCGTCGGGGTTCCGTGAAGAAGGTGTTGCGCCAGCTGTGGCGGCGTTGTCTGTGGTTAGGCAACGCAAAGCGTCCTTGATGGTTTTCGCCGGCCTTTTTTTTCTAACGCCACTGAGCGTGCTCCAAGACGGTCCGCGGTCCCCGCGAGGTACGCGGGGACCGTCTGTTCCTGTTGCGTGTCACTGCGGCAATCTGTTAGAGGATTTTAATACGTGCGCTTGTTCCTCCGTTTTCGGCGTTCCATTTGCCATTGAGACTGCATTGAGTAGTTTGAAGGATTTATCGAGTTATATAGTCGTGGAAAAAGCTCCTGCCAGTAATATCAGAGACTCATTTTCTGAAACAAGTGGTGTGATCACGATTGTCAAATACCTGGCGTGATTGATTAATTGCAGTAAGTGCTTGCTAGACATAATCGCTTTTTTTTAAAAGAGTGTTGTATCTGAAGTGTTTTATGCAGGTATTGCAGTACGTCTACATTCAACCACCTTCACAGTATTTTCTTCTGCACTTCTTGAGCACCGTTTTTAGAAAAGCTACCATAAAAGTTTGTTCCGTGTGCACCCAGGAAACTCGAGGAACCTCTTCTGCGCAATGGAGAACCAATGCTGCGAAAAAATTCAAATCGAGTTCTGCATACCGTGCGCAGGGGTGAACTCCGCCGAGCGCCGCTGGTTCTTATTTCAACTGGTTAATTGGTAACGGAGGGAGAGGAGCACCAGGGGCATTGCATAGCGCTGCCTTTGTTACTAAGGGCAAATAATTGCGTCGATGGGATTGGAAGTGCCCAGCCACTGCCTATGTAAACTTGTTTTCAAAAGTTCCTGTAGGTTAGCTTTAACAGCTAAGCTATTGAACAAATCATTTGCATATGGTGTGTGCCGTGACAAGTACCAAGAAAATGCCGGGCGCTCGCGCACGTTTGTCAACCTTAGCATACCCACTCAGGCATATTGGCCACTTTTTGTAAAAAAAAAACAGTCAGTCAGTCAGCCGTCTTGCCCACTCTACAACGACCCTAAGTTAATACCCGGGAGTCCAACGGCTACTCCATCGGCCGCGACTGAGGGAAGAGGAATCACGACACCTGCTCGAGCCAGAACACGTGATAGTGTACACGCTGCACGTGTACACTATCGAACTATCAAATGAGCGGCACGTTTGCGCGTGCCGTTCGTTTGTTCGTTCGTTCGTTCGTGAAAGAAGGCTCCCCTCCTCACGTCGTCCCTGATTGCAGCCGATTAGTTTCTTCTTCGCCGTTATAGCAACAAATATTAAGTAAAGGTTGTTGCGGCAGCGAAGAAGAAGCAAATCAGGTAGAATCGTGAGCTTAAACCGTCGTGATGGTCGTGACGTTTGTGTACAACTTCGCCACCTTCAAGTCTGACACGTTAGTGTGATCTTACTGCATTTGAACCGTACCGCGAAACCCGTCTGTTTGAGCCGTTTGAGAGCACTGTGCTGCGTGATTGTTGGCGCAAAACAACATAAAGGTGACTCCTCTATTTCAAAACAACGTGCGAAATTCAGTGGGCGTTGACTTTAGCCAGGTGCATTTCCAATTATGGTGGGTCTATTTCTGCCAAACACAACGCTCACAGAAGCGTGGAATCTGTCTGAGGTCTCGCGAGAACACTAGCAAACCATCATGACACCTGCTTAAACTGCCTTTGAATAGTCAGCGCTTGAAGGCCACCTTCTTACTGTCCCCTATGTCATAAAGTGTTAACACTGAAATGTCTCTAGTTCAGAATTTAACTTCGAAACTACATTTTACAATAAGTCAAGCCTTTGAAATTTCTTTCTCAACAGTAGTTAAAGTACTTAGCTATTTGGGAATAAACTGTGTCAAACACCACGATCTCCTCCAGCATTGCTGCCTACAACCTCAACATGGAATGACCCGGGCTCAAGCTCTGCAGTACACAATCGAGCTCCACGAGGTCGCATTCAAAGCGGGAATTTGTTTTAATGCGTACATGAAATTCTTTTACCATTTTCTTTTTTGAGACGATTGTTTGTGTTACGGAGCAAACTCCGCGAACTACACAAATCTTTCGGGGGGATCATGTAGACAGCGTCGCCGATAAGGTTTCAGAAATATCCCGTTTTTTGCCAAAACAGTAACCGCATTTTTTTTAAAAACACAGCCCTGTACCGACATTCCAACTGGATGACAACTTTTTCACTCTTGTGTAACAACTACCACATACCTGTCCACTCGGTTCTCAAGGCGGCACTGGCAGCTGAGGATCCGCCGTAGTTTATAATTAGAAGAATGGCCAGTATCAGAACGCCGCAGAGGACAGTCAGAGCGCCGATTTTGAAGTAACTCCCTCGAGCTGGCCTGCGATGCATGGGGGGAATGAACGACAAGACTGAGGGCGCTTATGTTGGGAAAAATTCCTTGCCCTGAAGTTATTGCACAAGGAAGCAAGTCACGAGATAATAACTGTATCATTAGTAGACGCGGCACTGTGATGTAAACCTTACAATTTCCATCGTTTGTTGCAATACAAACGATTCGTGAGTTGTCCGGCCATCAGCAGCTTGTATTACAACGTTTTTAATGAACTAAGAAAATAATGACGTGGAAGAGGTTGAAACGTCTGTGAGCTTATTGCGGTATCCAAGCCACCGCTAAAATGTTACAGCGGTGCATTTTGGAAATTATTTTAAACAACGGCACTTTTATTCCCGAGCTTTGCCTTTCTCCAAAAACATCAAAAGGAAAAACATACGTACAATAATTTCACTTGAACATATTCGGCTAGATATCCCAAGGTCACAATCAGTACAAAGCTCAATGGGGAACTTGTTTCTCCCAAGACAACGCGAACATAAGCCATACTTGGTAATACAAGAAGGATAGGCGTATGCCATAACCATATCCTCATGATAGAAATTGAGCAGTGATAGTGAAGCTCCTGTTTGCACAGCACGTCGTACAGACACTCGCTGCTTGTTCCCCAGAAACTTGCGGTGGATCGTTGCTGTCATTTTCGCTTGGTGGTGGTCAAAATAAAGAGAAAACAAGCATTTGTTACGCAGTCACGAAAAGAGGAAGAGAACAGCATCTATTTTACTATTCAAAATATTTCGGTTTAAGACCGGAGCTGACATAGCCTGACGACACCATCTCTACAGAATACTGAAAAACGTTTTTTTGTCTCTACGAAAAAAATACGTTAATCTTTGATCATCTTGTTTTATTCCAAATTCTATGTCAGATGTCTGTTGTGAAGCCGCACCAGAAACAATAAAATCAATAAATCGAAATGTACATGCGCAGAACTCTCCCCGCATTGAGTTTTGAGAGGTCTGTTTTCATACAGTAGTTTGTTGTTGGAATGAGGTTCTGACCCGAATTTTCGCCCCGTCGATCTAATCCCATCTCCCTTCCTTAAACGTAATCGTCCGTACGCCAGTCCGGCATCATACTGCATACTCCAACTCCACAAAATGATTTCGAAGTGTTCTGCTGCACCAAGGTTCTGCACTTCAAACTTTGTTCCCTCCACAAGTCACGTGTGTAGTCTAGTTTTGGTGGATTAAGAACAATAGCGAGCTTAAGCTGACCGTTTTTCAGGGTCCGCTCCGCTCCGATAGCAAGCGGGAGAGCCACTGGGCATGCGTGACGCGCTTGGCCGCGAACGGCATTGGCTCCGGTTGGCGCTGAGCGGGCCGCCGATACCGGAGCGGACCGTCGAAAGCGGTCAGCGAAAACCCTACATTAAGTAAACAAGCTTATGTCGACAATAATACCTTTCTAGCAAATAGTGACGTACTCCAACGGTTTGATTTTACTTACGTGGGCTCTACTACGTCTGCAACCATCGCCACAAAAACAATTACTACAGTGTCAAGTACTTTATAGCTTCGCACTTATACTCTTGCCACAACCAATTACATAGGTAACTGTAGCTGATGAACTTTGGACCTCCACCTCAACTCATACTCGCAAACATAAATTACTTTTGTTTAGAGACACAATTTCGATACTCCCGTGTAGATCACGTTTGATACCCGTCAGCACATTTACCCGTCAGCAAAATGTGCTGACGGGTAAATGTGCTGATGTGCTTAGATTTTGACATATATTTAAATGTGCTTATGTATTTTTTCTCATACCCGTTAGCAAAAATACATAAAATCATTTGCGCCTCCAATTTCTCGTGACGGTGAAAGATGACGCCGTTACTGCATCATGAGAAGTCATCGCTCGCATCAGAAGACACGGACCCACCTGCGCAAGCTTGAACGCTAACGGGCTCTAACAAACACCAACTCGCACACATACACACATGAGCAGTTTCGAAGAAGCCTCAACGCTCAGGCGTGTGCAGAACTGTGAACCGGTCATCCTCATTTTGATGGGCATTAAAGTTGGCGAGAACGCGCTTCCTTCCCAGACAATAGGTCACATGAATCCGAGATAGACTGATATAAACGTGTTTAACTCGGTTTCATTTTTGGCGTTATAATCACGCGAACGCCTTCTGTCATCACCGTCCTCAAATGTTATTTCAGGTCTAGGCAAGTGTTGTTAGCAACAAGCCTCTGAAGTAGTCCTCGGTATAGCCCCAGACAGGATAGTAGTAGAAGTAGTGCCCCTTTATTTTACACTGGGTTCAGGGTAGGGGGGTGGCGGAGGCCCAAAGGGCCCCCGCGACGTCCAGGGCTCTGTCCGTGACGGCTTCTTGCGTTGCGAGGTGTCCACAAGGAGACCAGATTGGTCTCCTTGTGCACACTCACCCACACCAATTCACCTCCCCTCGCTGCCTCATGTGGCGCGCTGGACACTCTCTTCCACTCGCTCTGTGAGTGTCCGCGCGACCCCTTCCCCCCTTTCCCCTCCTCTTCTCCCCAGACAGGATAGAAACCCACAAACTGGATGAATCGCGACACCGCAAGATTTCATCGGTTTGTTTTGCATTTTTTTTTAAACCTATGGCGTAATTAATATCGCATCACCCTTCTTTCGGACCCCAGAGTAGTTTGCAGTCGCCGGCAAAAGTTTGCGCTATCCGCAGTGCGTGGTGGAGTGGCGTAAACTTGCATTGTGCCATCTGCCACCCTAGGCAGCCTGGTCGAGGCTTACAAAGCTTGCTCGCCAAGCGGTTTGTGCATGCCTGTTCTGACTTGTTATCAGGCATCTCTGGTCACTCGCTTTTCCGTGACTAGTTTTCGATATTCGCGGCAGCCGCTGTTGCGCCGAGTAACCATGGCCACCGGTCTGCTCACACCCGTGCCACAAAAGACGTAGCTCGCGGCCGCCGGCTTCGGGGGTCGCAACGTTGCCTGAATATATGCTATCTACAAAGTTATTTCATGGCCGGCCATTAGTTATTGCAGCGAATCAGTTATAGGTTAGGTCCTGGCAAAAACTCCCTGCGGCTACAGGGTGTGTATCGAAAAGTCGCGTCGACGAAACTGACCATTTTTGCAAAGCGAACTCTCAGATAAATGCTCTGCAGCTCTCGATCTAAAGTTGGTATTTTGAAAAAAATCATCATGAAACTCGCCACTACAACAAAAAAGTGACTGTTCCATCTGTCATAGCAACCGGTAAAACACGAAAGTGTAATGTGCCTACACAGGAGCAGTTGAATGTTTATTGCGCATCGATATGAACTTGCACGTCGCTATTTATATTTCGTCGGTATGGCATCGTTAGACGCATCAACGTTAGACACTGGATTGCACGCGTAAGAGCATTGCGTACATCCGACGGAAGCCACAGGCGCTCGCAAACCATCCGTGCGAACGAAACCAAGTGGGTTGTCAGCGAATCGTTCGGTGAACACACAGTCCGCTGCAGCGAAAGGAGCAGCGGACCGCGTCAGGAGCGCAGCTTACGCAGCGCGTCCTCCGTAGGCGCTGGCATCGAGGCGCCAACTGTCGGCGCTTAATAGTGTCATAATGCATTACTTGCTTCGCCTCTCCTAGATTGCAGCACCATCAAAAAACTCCCCCCACCTCCCCGAAGGGGATCGTGCGGAAATGCGAATGCATTGGGTGCACCGATGAGTGCGCTGCGGCAAGCAGTAACGGAGAGAGGCGGGCGCTCCACTGCATTTATATATTTTTTTCCGAACGCAGCGAGCGGAGAGAGGGTACGCGGAGAGGAGAGAGAGACCCGCGCAACACGCCCGCCCCGCGCGCGAGCTCTCTCCGCCGAGCTCCGCGATGCGAGCGCCCTCACACGCCCGAGCGCGCTCCTCCTCTCCACTCACTCTCCGCTACTCCGCCCGAGCTACTACGCGCTCCGGTTGCTAGGCGCGCCACAGCTGTTGCTAGGCGCACGCCGGCCAACGCACGACAACCCCCGACTAAGAAATGCATTCGCATTTAAAAAAAGGCTATAAGGCGCGTTTGTCGTCCTATTCACGAGTGTGTTTATAGCGCAGTCGGCAGCGTGTTTCGTAGCGGCGTAAGAGTTCATGGCTCGAATCCCGGCTCCGCCGCATCAATCGCAGTTTTCCTGGAGATGTCATTTCCGTGACGGATATGAAGTCAGTTAAATCTTGGCGGACCCTGGCATAAAACACCTTCGTGTTAAAAAATGGCAATAAATTTTTGTCTGAGATAACTGCACACCACGTTTACGAGCCTCCCCATAAGTAAAGGGAAACTCGAAGCAGTTACGTGCATAGCAATTAAACCGGTTCGTACGCAAGGTTTTTGTTGGTTGTCTATGGCGGAACACACTCTTGAGCTTAGTTGAGCAGAAAGGGGAAAAAAATATTCGCGCCTTTCCCTTTTGTCATGAAGGATGATCGGTGGAGCTGGGCGCAGTCAAAGAAGTGCACGAAACAAGGAAAGTGTTTGAAAATTGTGATTAAGCATACTTCTCAGTTCACTCAAATAAACCTGGATGTAGTGGAGTCTTATTCTGAGGGACAAATACGGGGCTGTTCGTTTCCCTCCCGTATAGGCCCGTGCATTCAAAGCAGACGAGACTTGAGTAATATTTGCAACTACATTGGGAACTACGTACTCTGCGTAATTTTGCAGTCGACATAGCGGGTAATTCAGAAATTTTTTTTCAGAGATAGCTTAGAAACAACAAGAGGTACCGCAGTTTTCTGTGTTCCTGCACCCTTGAAGGGGGCCATGTATTCAGAAAAGACGGTAATTTTGTAGCATTTACAACTTCGCTGTGAGCTAACCAATTGAAACGAGTAAGGAAAACTTGACGTAATGAGAGATTCGTGCAAGTGGCCAACATCAGCCTGATTTTTTTGCATGGTAGCTACATTAGACTCAGAGCTACCCGCCGCGGTGACTCAGTCGCTAAAGCGCTGTGCTCCTGGGCACGAGGACGCGGGTTCGATTCCCGGCCGCGGCGGCCGCTTTTATGATGGAGGCGAAAAGCAAAATCGCCCGTGTGTACGAGATTTCGGCGCACGTTAAAAATCCCCAGGTGGCCAAAATTAATCCGGAGCCCCCTCCACTACGGCGCGCCTCATCGCCTGCGTTGCGTCGGAGCGTTAAACCCTACAATCAATCAATAAAACAACTAAGGAAAACTTGCATAATGAGAGAGTCGCGCAAGCGGGCAATTTCAGCATGATTTCTTTGAATTGTAGCCATATCACATTCAGAGCTGCAGAGTATTCATCAGAAAGTTCGCGTTTCCGCAATATTTAATTTTGTCGACGCACAAAATTTTCGTGGGGACCTAGCCTGTAACAGCTCCACTGCCATAACATTAATGGCCGACCAGCACATCACTTCGTACACAGCACACATCCAGACAACCTTGCGCCCCCCGCAAAAACGCGGCCGCGGGATGCGTCTTATGTGGCACCAGTGAGGGCAGACCCGTGGCGATGGTTACTCGGTGCCATAGCAGCTGCCGCGAATAACCAAAGCACGTCACGGAAAAGCGAGTGACCAGAGATGCCTGATAACAAAGTCAGGACAGGAGTGCACAAACTGCGCCTGCCGCACACGTTTCTTGAACTTTGACCAGGCGGTCTGTGGGGGCAGATGGCGCAGCAATGCTAGTTTGCGCTGTTCCGCCACGCTCTGCAGATCATGCCAACTTTTGCGGCAAAGTGTACACCTTTAGGAAATCTTCAGTCTTCCAACACATTATTCAGTGCATCGTTCGTCGTTTGTTAGCCTTCAAGTAAGCCATTCAAAGTTTACAATGCAGGAAATAAATACTGCTAAAACGAAGGCTCTGCTTTTCAGAGCAAAAAGCCGAAAAGAAAATGTTGTCGGAGACGTTATGCTTAGTACGTTTTAAATGGAAATAGTTGGTCACGCAAAGAACCCTTTAGGTGATATTTGAGGAACACCTACTGTGGAATAGGCACATCGGTGCGATTTCAACTTCACGCGTATTACAGGTGTGTTATAAGACAATGTTTATATTTCCAAGGAAGTGTTAAGCTAGTAATTTAAACTTCGCTCATTGTATTTCAACTAAATTACTGTCAGTTGAGTTGGGAAAATGCAACTATGTCAACCATAACAAAATTTTATATCTTACAAAAGGAACGTGTGAGCTACCTCAAATTTGCCGCATCACGCTCACATTGCATCCACTTCATAACCTACGCATTAATGAAGAGTAACAACATTATCATCCATCAATTATCAAGTATGAAACGAAACTGTCCTGTTAGTCATGCTTGCCGTGCTGAAACATGGGTGATTATTGATACACGAACAAATTATGGTCGCAAGTTGTTTTCCGGCCGAGATGTGAATTACACGGCCAGAGATGGACAGCTCATGCTTAGTCGTACATCCTTGTGCTGCTTGGGTAGATATCCGTTATGTGAAATTGTTATAAAGAAGCCATCATTTTTCTGTCTGACGTTGGCCTTCGCACCTGTGCTTATCAAGAGTACTCGCTGTATAAAGTTTCAACTGTGTCTATAACTTTCCTACCCTTTTACATGCATGTATACATTTTCCTTACGTTTATAAATGAAGAGCACAGACCCCGACAAGCAATCTTTCTCTGGCTTTCTGTCTGTGCCCCTGGTATCTGTGCTGTTGTTGATACCAAATAATAAGATTGATTGATTGATTGATTTATCGATTGATTTATCGATTGATTATTCGATTGACTGATTTATTTAGGAATTTATTTATTTATTCAATTGATCGTTCGGTTGATCGATTGATCGATCGATCGATCGATCGATTGATTGATTGATTGATTGATTGATTAATTGATTGATTGATTGATTGATTGATTGATTGATTGATTGATTGATTGATTGATTGATTGATTGATTGATTGATTGATCGATTGATTGATCGATTGATTGATTGATTGATCGATTGATCGATCGATTGATTGATTGATTGATTGATTGATTGATTGATTGATTAATTGATTGATTGATTGATCGATTGATTGATTGATTGATTGATTGATTGATTGATCGATTGATTGATCGATTGATTGATCGATTGATCGATCGATTGATTGATCGATTGATTGATCGATTGATCGATTGATTGATTTATCGATTGATTGATTTATCGATTGATTGATTTATCGATTGATTGATCGATTGATTGATTATTCGATTGACTGATGTATTTAAGAATTTATGTATTTATTCGATTGATCGTTCGATTGATCGTTCGATTGATTGATTGATTGATTGATTGATTGATTGATTGATTGATTGATTGATTGATTGATTGATTGATTGATCGACTGATTTATTTGTGAATTTATTTATTTATTTTTAGATTGATTGATTGATTGATTGATTGATTGATTGATTGATTGATTGATTGATTGATTGATTGATTGATCGTTCGATTGATTGATTGATTGCTTGATTGATTGATTGATTGATTGATTGATTGATTGATTGATTGATTGATTGATTGATTGATTGATTGATTGATTGATTGATTGATTGATTGATTGATTGATTGAATAGGTACTCAGTCTTCCAGTCTTCCCCACGTTACTGGACTTAAGCATGGAGCGGGACATTAGAGCTGGCAAGTCTATTGCGCCACAAGCGGGCTACCATGAACTTATGAACAAGGCTGAGCTAAAAGGAACCTCTCACGCTCGATCTCAGGCTGTACGTCTCGCTAGCAGCTGTATTCGTAGGTGCCCACAGACATACACGCCGCACGGCGACACCCGCAGTCAGACATACACACATAAACAAACAAACATTTGTGCATGCAGTAAAACACACGCACAACGCACAAGCACCTACACATACATTCGCATGCACGTTAACACACTTGCACACAGACCCACAAAGGAGCATGCATGTGCGCACGCAGGCCCATACGTGTGCGCAGGCGCACATGTGGACAACCACAATCAAGAAGCCGTGCCCACTTACAGATACGTCACGTCCAAAGGTACGCAAAACGCAAGCACCTGTATGATTAAAATTATGCCCGAACGCGCACACGCGGCGACCCACGGACATAATGGCGCCCACACACGGAAAACATCAAGGCCGACTATGTGTGCTCTCATTTTCCTGCTATCCAAAAGTGTGCCGTCATTTGTATGAATAACAATTTTCCTCTCACCCAACACCCACACAGACAAATCACAAGCTGCTTTTGTCGTTTAACTGATTGAATAATTGATTGATTGTAGGGTGAACGCGCCGACGCTACGATGAGGCGTGCCGTAGTGAAGGGCTCCGGAATAAATTTGACCAACTGGGGATCGTTTTCGTGCGCAAAAATCGGCGTGTTTGCTTTTCGGCTACATGAGAAAAGCGGCCGCCGCGGCTGGGAATCGAAGCCACGTCCTTGTACTCAGCAGTACAACGCCATAGCCACTGAGCTACCGCGGGAGGTTTAACTGATTAAATAAACAGTCTCACAGCACAAATCTGGCAGTCCAATACTTTGATGCAATGCTCCATATCAGGGGTTGGGGTAGCTTCACGAGTCCAAGCAAAGTTTTACTCTAACATTAAGAAGAAGCAGCACCCTGACGTACACCATAACCTTTTTGTGATATTGAGGTTCAACAAAAAAAAAACGCTAGAAACTCCGAAATAACAATCTCCCTCACAACTTTCTTCATAAGAATTGCTTGCTGTTGCCTAATAAATTTGTTATGAGTGTGAGTGCCGACGGCGTTGCCCTGCTGAGCCCATAGGATCCCTACTGCAGTGGCTGCTTTTGAGCCACAACGGCCGTGGCGAAAAGCGAAAACACCCGTGTGTCGAGACGGACGGCGCGCGTTGAAGGCCCCGTTAAATGTAAAAATTAATCCAGAGCTTTCCACGCGTCGGGCCTTCTGGCCCTGGTGTAGCATTGGCGCGTTAAGCCCAACAATTTTTAAATTTTCTTTTCACTAAGAGGTTTCTTCTCTCTTCTTACCTGATTTGTGGACATCGAGTTGAGAAGATGACGGATCTGAAATGGGGATGCCAGAATACCATCAGAACTGTTCCGAGATTCGTGAAAGCATAGATGTCGCCCCACATTGGAGTGCCCCCTTCTAAAATGTCGCGAATTTCCCTTATTGCGACGTCAGACGATCGATGTATGAACCTCCAACCATAGGCTCACGGGGACTGCGACGCATTACTAAAATACCTCATAATGTCAATACTTTATGCCTCTGGTCTTCAAAACATGCTCTCAACGCGACGAGGAACGCTTGGTTAATCACCACTTGAAGGATGTAGTACCGTTACCCGAAAGAGCGGCAAAGAAAATGGAGGATTTACCGAAAAGGTAACTTGGATCCTTAAAACTGCTTTACCCTCCCCTGTCCTTACCAATAAATCTGTAAGAATTGCGTATTATCTATGGCGTGTTCAATATAAGCAGAACAGCGAAAAAAAGTAGAGTACATGAGGATCAAAGTCACGGGATCGTCACCTGTTATAAGGACAGATTGCAGGAATATTTGTGCAACATGAATATTTCTTGGTTGGTCTAGGCTGCTGATGTCTTTTGTCCCGCCGGCATTGGATAGTTGCGAGTTGTAAAACGACGCGCGCGCCAGGGGTCACGTGTAGGCAGTTACATTATCCCCCTGTTTTTTTTGGAGTCACTGCCATAACGGCATTTCGAGAAACACCACTCCCGTCTGCGACATCTCTGGATGGCGTAGCAAAGGGTCGTTGTTGCTGCTTGGGCATGTTTGACCTAGCCAATGGTTTATTCGAGGTGTATAAACTGACCAATAATATCTACAGCGCTGCACACGACGTACACAAACGTAATAAATTCTCCTGTAAGAAATTCGCTACACTCGGCTGTAGTTATTCAAAAAACTGGACAGCAGACCTCCGTGCAACGCACGCACAACATTGAATGTCTATGGTGTAACTGGATAAAAAGTCAACGCTACGAAGGCGTAACTGGGTTGCGGCCGATCTCTAATGAACCATTATAATTCCATTTACTTTGTAAATACTCTTTTCAACATTATTGGAAATAGTTTTTTTGTCATCGTCTCCCGCCGACATGGTCTTCTGGGTGTCTGCTCCATCGCCATCACCACCGAGTGCCACGGGCGAAAGGTACCTTCACCGTAAACCCCCAACCGTAAACCACCGAAAACTACCAAAAACCATCAACAAGGTTTTACTTTTGCTATAGTGTAACACCTTTTCTAACTCAGCGTCTGCTCACAAATTTCAACTTCCTGTAAGGCATCTGCCAATGCACTCGGCTGATCCTTTTTAATTTAGGCGTTACCATTTTTTTATATTAATGATTCCTTTCCAGATGATTAGGCTCCTCTCAAACTCGACATTTCAGCGATGGAGTTATTTCAATGGTATTTCTTTTAGTGCGCCCATTTACAGCTCCACATCATCAAAGAACTAGAGGACCCCGAATGAAACTAGACACTTGTTGTGCAATAACCGCGCCTCAATAATCTACTGAACCGACCGCTTCCTGTAAGTTCATGACGCACATTCGGAGGCAAAAATTTGCAAGACACGATTTCCACTTGCAGCCTCAATTTTGAGTATTTGATTTTTATTTCTTTGCAAAACCAAGGGGAGGCTGAGGCTAAAGACGGACGTGGCCTGACAGGGGCTAAGGAATTCATCGTACTAGCGAACATTAAGACAGGGGCAAAGCTAAAGAGAAGACGATGAATTCCTTAGTCAGTAACCAACTCGCCCAACTTAGCGCTCTAGTAGTTCTGACAGGGGCCTCAGCCACCGGATTTACAGCGTACATAATAACACGTCTGTCCAGCACTTAATTTGTGCTCAGGGTTCAACACTTAATTTGTATTCTAAACGAAGCATCACGCTTCGGCGCATTGTCATTGTATGCGCATAGTAGGAACTTAGCCCCCCGGCCGCTGAAAAATGAACTTTGATTGTTCGGATCGCGCCATGAGTATTGTGCCGGGTGTGCGTATGTGATGGACATAGACGTGTGCGTAAAACCATCATTTCTGACTGCGGATATGGGTGTCATGGAAGTTACCTTGCGCTATAACATTGGGTGCACCACAATGCTTCGGACCCTAATAGTAGGCTAACGGTAACACCGTTCATGGGGAGTTTAGTGAATAGGTAATTAAAAGGACAGTTTTCAATATAAGAAGACATCGATCTGGTGGAAGAAATATGAAATGAAAATGGCCACGTATCTGCTCCTCTCGTTGCAAATGTCGACAAAAGACGATAGTCGACTGGCACCCCTGCCAAGTAACTGCTTCCCTTCTCTTTCCCATTCACCTCTCATGCTGTTCCTCTTCCGTCTCGTAACTCCCAAGATAACATCCTAAAGGTTAGCTCAAGTCAATTTAAATTTACCGCGTTTCACTGCTCCAAGTGGGGTGCCTCGACGCCAGCGCTGCCATACGGCGGTGACGCGCGTGAATCGAGGCGCCCTGCTACAACTTTTATAGAACCACGTTGCCCTACTCCACGAGCGTGCCAAGCGGAACGTGGTACCTATCTAGTGGAAAATTTCGTTGTGTTTTCCGTTTGTTTTCTTAAGATGCCGCCAGGAGCTATAGTAGCGCTGGCAGCAGCAGGCGACGGTTTTGTGCAGTTGATGTAGTATTTCATTTGCTATCGCAAAAAGCAAGCAACTGGGAATTTTTTTAATTAAAGAACACTGCAAATAGCGCTTGTCTATTGATTTTGTGCCTTACATTTGCGTAACGTCTTGTTCTTGTTCAACAGTGTTGACAATTACGAACATTGACACCGGACACGCTTAGACTCGGCTGTAAGTATATTAGACTATTGTGCAGCTTATGTTTCACCTTGGCCGGGTGGCTGGATCGAGTCACAGACAGACAGACAGACAGACAGACAGGCAGGCTGACAGACAGACAGACAGACAGACAGACAGACAGACAGACAGGGTAAACTTTCTGCGTTTAAGCAGCCCGAAAAAGTCTATTGTCGTTAAAACACCAGTTGTTGTTTTTTTCAGATCTCAGTCGTCACCGCGTAAACTCGTTCGAGCCATTCCACGCCACTTCTACGAGGGCACCGACCGGCGAGGTTTGCCGATGGGTTTCAGGCACCCGCCGTGCAAATTGAAAACAAAACGCACCGCACCATGTAAGGCTCTCACATTTTTATTTGGGCGTAGCACATTATATGCCGCCTTGGAGAGAAGCGAGGCATGTGTTTATCCTTGTGGTGTCTATCTTGTCTTGGGTAATCGGATCTCGGACGTCGACGTGGACATCGCGCATATCTGATCTTATACCCATTTCGCCATGAAAACATATTGGGATTTCACATTTCGATTCAGTCGCGAGAACCTGCCGTGTTATGCAATGGGACTTTGAAAGGTAGTTATAAGTGAATATTCAAACTTCTACACCAACTTCCTACTCTCGTTTTAATTCAAGCAAATTTAGGACGGCTCAAAAAGTATGCCACAAATGGTTTTACACTCGAAGTAAAACACTGTGGTTACATTCGGCAACTTAACTTAGCGTTGGTCCTACTGGGTAACTGAACCCTCAGGCGTGGAAGTACTGGAACGCCATCTTTAAATATTTCGAAGACCCCTAACGGAGCCAAACGCCGATTTTATTAACCACGGTGCCATTAGTTATAGTAACAAGATATTAAAAAACTTCCTACTATGCCCAATCAGGCATCCTAAAAGGCCTCCCACTTTTCCACATGAGACACTCAAGTAAGGTTCAAGATTTGTCTAACACACCAGGATAAAGTCTTTTTAAGCGAAGCTTATTACTACAGTTACAAAACCACAAAACTCCTCGAAGCGTTCCTTTAATCCATAAACTCAGCGAAAGTCAAGCAAGCGGCACGTGAGACGTCACGGCACCGACAGAAACTGTCCATGTTTCAACCACCGAGCAAACCAACTCTCGGAGCTGACGAAAGCGGTCGCCATGGTTTCTCTGGATGCCGGCAGAACCAACAGTGAAGTGAATGCCTGAAGCTGGCGTCTAAACAGCGTGCTGGTTACGTATGCAACACCATTGGAGACGAGAAGCGTGGTGAGCCGCACTACCACAAGCGACAACAACGTATCGCGGCCGTGAAACAGCAGTGCTCCTGGTTTTATGGCGCACAAAAATCCTTCGAAAAGCACTTCTCAAGGGATGAATTCAGAACGGCATGCAGTTAAAGCGTCGCTTCATGTCGCTTCCCACATATTCTGTGGACTCGTCAATTTTAGCGCAGATCCTGTTCCGGGTTTCGTTAGAGAATGTGTAGGCATTTCGCTTCATGGAGTTCGAGAGTGTCGTATTTTTGGCACCATCATTCTAACCGACTTGCCGACATAAGGCTGGATGACTGGCTCACAAATCCGTAGCGCTATATTTAGACCGTTGTTAGCATTTTATAGCTGCACAACTTGTGCATGAACCAAGCAAAAATAAATAAAAACAACAAAATACGTAAAAATGAACTTCTTGGTACCGATACCATGAAACCCGCAAACCAGTGTACCCCGAACGGCCCTTGGTATTTTTCCTTTTGCAGACCGTTGCCGATGACTTCATCGTCAAGGCTACACTAAATAGACCAAATGTGTTGTAACGATCTCACAATGGAACCTGAAATTAGAACAAAAAATTCACTCAAGAGCAAAAGCTGAGAACCATCTGCCAGGTTTGTGCAAGCGTTCCAAAGGTTGTAACACTGCCGTAATTGCTGAAATGCATATCAACGGGGTCAATCATGAAATCGTAACCACGCTTCAATCACGTATTTTAGTGACTACGCTGTTTTAAAACATGGTTTCCCTAGACAGTCGCAAAAACTAAAACATTTCTGCGAATATCCTGGACACAGCCTACAACCCGCCTACCGCCCATTCACCATAGTGCGTATGTTTCAGACAACCAGGACATCCGATTTGGCAAAACCGGGACTATAACAGATATCACGGAGGCATGCACGTCAGAGGCATACATCACGGCATTTGAGTTTCTAGGTTACAGTAACGGCGAACACTCACCAAGTACGACATCTTCGTCCGCCACTGTACCACCTGTAAATACAAAACAGCAAACACTAGTTGATTTGTAACTAGTAGTCCTTGTGGAAAAGAATGAATCCCAAAAATTGAGAAACCTACGTCTACACGACAGCTAAGAAAATATTTCTCGCCAGTCTGCTTTCTTGTCGCAGTGTACCGAAAAGCCTACTGAACTTGCCTGATGTCGAAGTCCGGTTGTGAGTAGACGTGTGCTCGGTTTCACTTTCTGAGAGAGGGGGAACAAGAAAGAAATATTTACGAAAGTGCGAACTGAAGCAAATGAAAAACGAGGAGCCCGCGTTGTTCGTATTTATTGCGTGGAACCTAATGCATTTGTGGTGCCCAATTACAAATGCCTAACACATATTGTCGATGAAAGAGCAAGCGGTTGGTAAAAGGATACACACTTATCCGATATGACGATACCGCAGTACCTCGCAACACCCCAAACTGGTTGCACGGCGCACAAATATTTCCCAGCATTTCGGATAATTATCTTGATAAATGTACATCTGTCGCTGTTGGCAAATTCTCTTAATAAACCGAAATTCTTCTCTTCTCTTCAAACATCACAACTGTACTCCCAATTCTGCGTCTTTTCACATTCTACAAAACGCGTTTTTACTCGTCTAACGGCGACCTATCATGCATCCAACTACAGGGTTAATATTCAATGTAGTTTCAACGCCTGCAGTTTCAAAGTTTTATAGCATTGTACTCGAAAGAAGGTTTTTTTAATACGCAGAGTAACTTCCAGCTACTAATATGCTTAGATGCCCTGGGTATAAAAAGAACGATCGTTCATTCGAAAAGTATGACAAGGAAAGGCAGACGTTTCTCAGCTACAGTGGGTAGGGGGGGATGATCAACCACGCCAATAATTACCCGCAGTTAAGATAACTATCATTCGGGCTGTTCCCTGTGAATGGGTTATGTAAGAGCACGGTTTAATATATACACTGCGTGGTACAGCTAATACGAAGCTAATCACAGAGTTCTTACGGGGCGCCCAAAGGGGGACAAATTAGCCATGCCAAATGGAAGCGGTCGCCGCCAGGAATAAAAATAACTTTTATTAATCATACCGCATTCCCTCTGTGCCCTCCGTGTATTGGAACAGCTCGTGACGTTTTCTAGAACCACACGCCTCTCGTAGTAGCCCATGTTTTTCTTACTGAACTGAACTAAGAAAACACTTTCACGGGGTGCGTCCTCGTTTGAGCCAAAGAATTCATGCAATCTGTTTCGGTATAAGTAAAACACCAGTTCCACCCGTTTTCCACAGTTACACACCTCCTGTAGGAGCCCATTCATTGAAATCATGCGCGAATAGCCGATTGTGTATTATTCCATGGTGAAATAATTTGATAAGTACCAAATAACTGGACTTTCGTTATAGCTTTGTCATATTTCCCAACCGGGTATCACCGGGTACAACAGTTTGTTATTAAACTGCGACCTATCCACCAACTTTACTGAGATAATACTGCTATGTGTATGTAGCCGTTTGAGCACACCAAAGTTGTACGATTTGTTTCGTTAGATTTCTAATAAAACCCGAGTTCAGCCGTTTGTGATAACCACACGACTTCACTGGAAGCCCATGTAGTAACAGCAAGGGGTAATTGTTTAGTGCGTACAAATCTACAGCGAACTAAATATATATAGTAATGAAACACAACGAACGACTCAATCTTGCGGCACGAATTGCTCACAAAATCCAAGTTAAATGGACTCCCCGTGACGTTCTTCCAGCTTACTGGAAGGCAGGCGTAGCATCCCGACCAGCAGCCTCCATTTCATTCCATCTCCGATTTCCCTGCCAGAGCCGGAGATTGAACTCCCCTGCTTGCAAGAAAGGAACACATCCGGCGCCGCAGAAGTGCTCCCATTCCACCGTGTGCTGTCACCTTCCTCTCGGGCATTACCCACGCCAAGGAGGTTGCGCTTAGGAGGATTTGGGGGAGGTTGGCCTTAACTCCGACCGTGATTAACCAATGGCAACACTTCCGAGGTTTTATTTGTCAAACCCCGGTGCCCATTCTGCAACTGCAGGGATGCAGTAAAGGGCCTTCGCCATTTTTACTCTGGCCCTGCATCGTCTTGCGTCTGACAAAAATGCGAGATCGCGCGGCTGCGGGCCTCCGCTTAGACGGTGCAGCCACGTACATTGCATAAGTACAGGGCCGCCATCATCGTCTTATAAACATCATCCGCGAAGCGAACCTTTAGATGTTCATCATATCCCCTTCCCTCACTATCATCTAATCATACCCCTTTATATATGCCCTCCAGCGAGATAAACGCTGTAACAAAGCTCAACATTCGTTATAATCATTTGCTTATTGGCTCACCTGGACCTCACCGAGTACTACCGCATGTTTGTAATAACCGCTCTCGGAATTCCTCCACTCAAAGTGTGTGTCTCTCTCCACGTCAGGCCCTTCGGGACCGTCGTAGCCGCGTACTACAATAAGCTCAGGCGGAACGGTTCTGCTTCAGTAGCTCGCAAGCTACACCAAGATAAATGTGACTCGTAAGCACCAGCGATAAAGGATGCTAGAGATTTGGTGCCAGTTCGGTTAGGATAACAATGAGTCCAAAAGAAATCACTGTAAAAGAAGCGATAGGCGACAGTTCTACAGGTACGTGTTGAAAACGAGGCAAGTCATCGCCTGTAGTGCCAAGAACAACGTGTAAGAGATGAAAACTTGCCCCGCACTGACAGCAAGAGGTTACTGGAGCCGCGGGAAGCAGGGTCATCTGGGGTGCAAGCAGGCGGAGCGCGCTGGAGAACCCCTTTATTGAGTGCTGCCGACAATTTCACCCTCGACCACGGCCGCTTGCTTCAAGAAATTGAAATTGAAATATCAGTCTCACCCATTTCAAGACGGTCTGTGTGCCCTTAGGTGTGCCCAGGCCGCTATCGCAACAGGGAAGGCTCGGAACATGCCCGATCAATGTCTGGGATTGGACGTAATTCTGGGCTCGTTTTCAGTAATGCAAAATTCTACCAAATTGGCTATGTCAAGCACAAATTGTAACTTTAACTGTTTAAATCGAGCGTTGATTAACCACAGGCAGATCTGCACTATGCCACGTGTCGGAGTGCTGTGATTTAGGCTAATATGAGCAAGGAATTCTATTCTTTCCATTCGAATAGAAGCATGGTGATGCCCTGTGCGGAAACAACCTCGGTCACATACACACTAGGGAGGATTGCCCACGCCAGGATGAATAGAATATCAAAACTTAAAGCCGTTCCACTCAATGTGAAAGCTCTCGGAAGTGCTGAGCAGTGATTCGCCATAATGGGCTGCAGCGACGTTATTCACTCACGGCTGCGACACAATTCATTTCAAACTTCCCGCCCTCGCAAAGCTGCCCCCCCCCTGCCTGAAACTGCGCCAGCGAGAGTTCTGTTCTTTTTGTGTTTGCTTTAATTTCGTATGCTGGGGCTGTATTGCGTAATTTCTAACGCGTCATTTTTTTCTTGCGCGGCGGAAGCCTTTCTTCGGCATTTTCAACGCGCTATTTTTTCTTGCGCCGCTGGAGCCTTTCTGCGTCATTTCAAACGCGCTATTTTTTTCTTACGCAGCCGCTTTTTTCGCTTACTATTGTAAAAACCAACCCAACGAGTGTTCCTAACTAAATGAACACGGGCGCTGCCGGTTAATTACGTATATTTTCCCTCAAATGTACCTATAGTTTTCTTTGCGCTAAACAACGGGCAGATGTATGACAAGCGCCAGCGGTTCACAAGGTTCGAGCGGTTATGACTATTTCAACCGCGTGGTTTTCAAAACCTCGGCGTGACCCCCTGACGACACTACAGGATGGTCTACTTGGGACACGTTATCTCACTGCGCCGTCCGATTCCGGCCGTCGCATCGACCATTAGCGAGCTATGACGACAAGGGGAGCCAATAAAGTGGTTTGCACTCAAAAAATTCAAACACAAGAAGAACAAGTTGATAGTTGAGGTAATTCCCGATACAATTGCAAGAACCCTGCTAGAAAGTGGGGGGTTTGTTTATATGCGAATAAACGCACCACACACTGCACAGACGCGAAGGAACGACCTTGGTACGAATTACTGTTGCGCCTGCCGCACAAACTAGCGAAAAATTCTCTATCGCGACGCCGTCGCGTTTACACTGATGTCCATTGAACTTGATCTTCCAAGGGTCGCCCAAGCTGAGGGGGACTATCGCAGTGAAGTGCTAGCCGACAGAATTCTAGGCGTGGTCTATAAGTTGGAATTATTGCTTTTATAGCGTTTTCAGACACAATCTCCTAACTGAAAAAACGTTTGTGGACTGAAAATACCTGTTTTTATGTACAAGACACAATCTCCTAACTGAAAAAACGTTTGTGGACTGAAAATACCTGTTTTTATGTACAAAAAAATTCACAGCATATCCACGGGGTGAATGATGATGAGTGGGCGAAGCTCCTGAGGGGACATCATCGGTAAAACCGTGACTCTTCAGTGAAAGTTCGCCCACTACATCTGTGTCCGAACGTAACGTCTAGAAAGTCTCGCTTAAACCGCGCGTCGGCACCTTGGGGCTGAGCTCGCCTGATGCTTTTGCAGACGCCTCACGAGCTCTCACTGCATCGGGGTCTGCCTGCCGATACGCGCGCTTTCTCGCCGCTTCCCGTTCTCTGACGTTTTGGAGATCCTCTTCGCGCCGCAGCCGTGCCGCTTCGCGTACGGCAGGGTCCTCGCGCCGTTGCCGTGACGCTTGGGCCTCTCGTTCTCGAACGCTGGGATCTTTGCGCCGTCGTCGCGCAGCCAGACGACACGCTTCGGCCTCCCGCTCTCGTACGGCAGGATCTTGGCGGCGGCGTCGCGCAGCTTCACGGAGCGCTTCTGCCTCGCGGGCTCGCACATCTGCAGCCTTATCCATCGGGCGACTCCGAGCGCGCGCCAACAGCGAACGGATTTTATTACAACGCTCCCCGCCATCTAGTAAACAATCCAAGAACTAAACTAGAGGTAGCCACGCCATCTAGTAAACAATCCAAACGCATCTTTTCATCATATACAAGTACCGCCATCTAGTAAACAATCCAAGAACTAAACTAGAGGTAGCCACGCCATCTAGTAAACAATCCAAGAACTAAACTAGAGGTGGCTACATACATACGTCGAGGATGGATAGACCCACGCCTTAAGGAGCTTCGCCCCTAAAAAAACCATGTATAATTCACACCGAAGTGTAAAATTTCGGTTATAAGTACGGTAAAAGGCATCATTATAGAAATTTGTTTCAATCTACTGTGAAGCGTCACGCACATTATCCTGACCTCGGAACGCAGGTTGGGAAACACGGTTATGAGGAATTGGGGTCCACTCTGGAAAGTGTTTTCCAGCTCCAAATTGTGCATCTCGTAAACGGTATCAAATCATACAGGGCCTCCAAGGTTTTGGAGCTATTGTCATGCATCAGATCGCGTTTTAATCACAGCTACAGGGGATTTGTCGTTTCGTCTAAACATGTAAACACACTAACAATTTCTGCGAGGCATTCGACGAAGCCCAGCAACGTCACTAGAAAGAACGTGCCACGCCGTAAAGTATTTAGTCGAGGAGCAATGGAGGCCGCAATTTCTAGAAGATGAGCATCAGGTCCGCCACGCACTAACTCTTTGCTCTTCTGATTCGGACGCTGGAGAATGCCTGGCTATCGATAATATGCCCTTGCTGCTCGCACTACAAAATCACTTTTTTCGTCAATTTTACACATACGGAACGGGCTTCTTTTGAGCAATGACAATTTTTTGTCCCGAAGTGACGAGGATGTGTGAAGAAAACAGTCACTTCTTGAGCAGTCCCAGCGAAGTGAGCAGGGGCGTCAGCTTTCCCGACTTCATCATGTCCACCAGGTCGTCAGCGCCGCCGAGACACTTCTTGTTGACGAACACCCTGGGCACCGTGCTGGCGCCGGTCATCTGCCCCAGGACCTTTTGGATGGAGTCGCCGTCGGATCGGCTGTCCAGCTCCACGGCCGTGTAGGGCACGCGAAGGTCGTCGAAGACCTTCTTGGCCTTCGTGCAGAAGGGGCAGTAGCTCTTGGAGAAAATCGTCACCATGTTCTTGCTGATGGTCTCCTCCACGAAGGCCGCCGGGCACGCCATAGCTGCGGCCTTGCTCGATTCAGCCGACTGTTGTTATTGTTGTTGTTGTTGTTCCTTTGTATATTGGCGCATACCCAATCAGGGGATCGGCCAAACATCAGTCGTTAATTCGAATGTGATTCAAAGAAAATTAGAAAATTAGAATTATTCAAAGAAAATTATAAAAATTTGGAAGCTTTTCTTTTTCTTGTGTTGGAGGAATTGAGTTTGGAATTTGGGTAATACTGAAACAAAAAAAGGAAATAAGTAAATAAATAAATAAATAAAGAAAAATAAGAAGAGGAAGAAGAAGAAGGAGGGAGAGGAGGAGAAAAAAAAATCAGAAATGGATGCTCTTGGAGGGCTCAGGTGAGGAGCCAGAACAAGATACGAATTAGGTTGTAAATCTTTTGGAATTTTCTATGAAGCGCAGAAGAGCAGAACAAACATCCCGGCGGCAATATCCCGTTTCTGAAGCCCCAAATGATAAAAGAGCCGGCACTGATAATACCAACCCCAGGCGATGAAGCGGCACTTCAAGGAGCTGACGTCTGAGGCTTGAAAATCGCCGACTGGGAGCTCCGTTCTTTTCTTCCTCTCGAGTTGGTGCGTTGAAATTCGCGTGCAATACTATCGTCGTCATCGGCCTGATTGGTTCCTCTTTGTCGTTCTGTGGAACCAGGCTGCTTAGAATGAAATTAAATTTGAAAAAAGTCTGGTTAGTTTCAGTCAGATTATGTTAGGTTAGGTTAATTTTACGTTTGCTCTGGTTACGATATATTAGGTTGATACAGCCTTTTTACATACGTGATGCGACCAAATGACCTGCAAACAGCCTCTCTCGCCCACTTGAACATGAAGGCCTGTCCCAAATATTTCTAAACACTTCGAGAGATCAGAGGTTATTAGTAAAGAAAAATATTAACTTAATAACTGCACGTAACATTATTGATAACACTGTTGCGGCCTAACACTGTTGCGCTCACTTTGAACCGGAGAACGAGGCCACGAGGATAAAAAGAAGCGCAGTGTCGGGTAGTGCCATTCTCATCCACGACCGACGATGACGAAGGCGTGGGCAGCATGCAGACTGGCTGGGAGTGTCTCGGGAAACGTTCAACCGCACCCGCGGGCGGATGACGACTTTACTGTCGTCTCTAGGCAGTCTGTGCCACTGATTGGAGTCGGAACGTGGTCGGGTAGATTTGCGCAATAGTTTTCACTGTAGTGTGGGTATTTGCGGCTAAGCAGCCAGCTTGTCCGGAGGTATTTTGCTGCAGGTGTCCTAGTTCTCTGCCATATGCGCGCCTATTGCATTTAAGCCGCCCAGTAGGGTCTATATATACTTAACGGCAGATGGCTTCGCCATCCACTATAGTAACCATCCGTAAAGTTGCTCGAACCAAGGTTTTGGTATTTAAGTGTTTAGGTATATAGAAAATAGTCTCCTGACTTGTGGAATCCCCCACGACGGGCGCCCGCAATTCTTGCTGATGAAATCCACTTTTTAATCAGATGAGCTGAATTAAATAATAACTTCTTAATTATCACTGACTCGATTAGTGCCATAAAAACTTTATCTGTGGCATTATCCTCAGGCATGGTGAAAAATAAAGTCCATCCATTCCAAAACACAAACACACACTTTTGTCTGTACTTCCGAACATCAGGGGCTAGAGCAAACGTAAAAAGGACGACATTTTTGAGGACTAACATACGCCGCAGAAAGCCAGAACATTCGCGCGCCCTCGCGGCCACGTAAAAACTAAAAAGAAATTAAAATTACGCGGCTACCTGGACTAAGGCGGCCGCCCATCTGCTCTAAATATGTAAAATAAACGTTTGTTCCTCCTACACCCCACCCAAGCATAAGCACTGAAGAAGCGGGAAATCTTTAACAAATGAAAACGAACGCCTACTGCACTTTAACCTATGTTTCAAGAAAGGTATAATGAAGACTGCAAACAATGTTACCAGAAAGCCGAGCTATGCAATGCAGTTTGGGATTACCCAATCACTTGGGACGAAAATAGCTACAAAACCTCGTTAGGGTCGGAGAAGGAAGCCCTGTCCAGCTCGGACGCTGCACGCAGCCTGCGCTACTATAGGGCCACGGCTGGCCAAATAAATGTTGGGGTCTTGTAGTTTGGATCCCGCCTTTGATGTCTCCCCTTTATGCCGTCACATTTTCATCGAATAAATGTTACTACTACTAATACTACTACTACAAGTAATGCTACTACTACTACTACTACTACTACTACAGAGGTTAGTGGCAAGTATAAATATACAACCAACCTTAACCAATCTCCCTAAGTTGGCATGCATAGCTTGACGAACGGGCACTCTAGGCGCGCGTGCACGAGCGCTCGTCATATTCTTCATATATTTAAAACAGCGGTCACCATACAAAAACAGCCCCGTCGCGAGGGACGAATACAGACTGGTACGTATGTGCCGTATTTTTATTACGGTTAATAATAGTGCAATTTCAGTAGCAGTATCGCTTATGCCAGTTGGCCGGTGTCGTGTATGGAAAGCCGTTCGCGCGAGCTCTCTGCTTCGACCAGAAAGATACGAGTGTCAATGCGCGGTGTGTACGGCATTTTTTTTCCCCAAGGGCAGAGCGCTTTGACGGCGATTTGACGAAGACGGCGACGAGCGCCAGCATGTCCCAGGAGTGAGCTAACGTAAGGGTCCCTGCCGTAATCACTTCCTCGGAAATGAAGCGAGCACACTCGTACTTCCTTTAGCTCTCTTTCTCCTCCGTTTGCAAAGTTCACAAAACGTAGCCACTTGCTTCGCTGAGGTTCGTCGTTGGGCAGCACATGAAAGGAGATCTCCTCACCGGCGGGGATGTCGCACTCCCTCGACGATTTGCCCGTACTACATGGGCATTTCAAAACGTAGCAACGAAATTTCATTGTAAAGTACTTTTTTTCTTTTTGCGATAGAATGCCCGTTGGCATAAAAATAACTTATTTACAAATATACATGGGCCCCGGTCTCTCGAAGGAAGTCAAGAAGGGAGCGGTGGTGGGGTCCCCAGAGCCACCGCTGAAGGTCGGGGGGTCTTCCAGGATGGAGGCCTGTGCCTCTCAGGTGTCGCTTTCTGGCTGAGGCCAGTGAAGGACACGTCCATATGAGATGGTCCGCGTCAGCTTGTGCGGCCGGAGCTGTGCAGAAGGGGCAGGTGTCGTCAAACGGGGCATGGTAGCGTGGTGGCCACGCCCGGGTCAAGTACTCGAACAAACTGAAGTTTTCAGTGGTTGTAAACTGGAAACGAGCTCCTAACAATAGCAGCAAGCCAACACCATTCCGAAACTGCGACGACTATCACTATCTCGTCGCTGTTTGCTGTTCCTTACTCCCCTCGTTTCTATTTTTACCTTTGCTCGTTGGCGATATGACGGCCAACCTCCTGTGAAGGGATTACGATACCAAGCAAGGTCGCAGCTGTGCGTGCTGGGACGGTTCGTTGACCCCGAAGAGCCTCGAACCCGAAAATTCGTCTGCGCGACGCTGGCGACGGCGAGGTGTCGAGTTCGGCTGGCGGTATTTTCGTACGCATTGGCGTACACGCTTGCGTGTTTATTCGAAACTTCAACCGTTTACCCCACCGTTCTTAGTGTCATAAAAGGAATGTGCAGTATGTTTAACGGGCATGTAGCTCAAGCCCTGCCTAACTTGCGTTTGCTTTTGCAGGCCTCCGCCAATCGCAGAGCATTCTCGTGTGACATCATAGGTTCTGTTGCGGGAAATGAGCTGGTGGGTCGCATGGTCATTCCCTTTTTTCCTAATTATGTAGCTTATTTGAGCGAAGTTTGTGTTAAGAGTGGTTTCAGTATGGTTCTAACGAGGCAATCTTTCGAATGAACCACACTTGTGTTTTCTCTTCATGGCTCCTTTAAGGAAATAACTGGCAACTTTGTGATGCTCATGGGGATCCAGTTGATGAGGGTTCATTTGGGAATGGTTTCCGTGATCGATAAAAAGTGCAGTAAAATTTTGATAAAACACGAAAGTAGCACACGCTTAGGTCCAGCTAACGACGAAAAACAGGAAAATAGCACGCTGGAAATAGGGATCGCGACTTGTTTTCATTTCCTGTTTAGGCGTGACAAGTAAAAACCGTGACGTAATTCTTAATATACCTTCCAGCTTTTGACAATCAACGGCAGTAGGCCAGTCTCGTGGTACCACTGAGTATTATAGCCATCTGTGAGACACTCCGGCATTAACCCGCAAACTTTCAGCTTTTATTGAAGCTGGACACAAAACCTCTCTATTAATAATGGTGTGCGGCGCAGGATTCGAACAGCTCGGATCATAATTTTACGCTTTCGTTAGTCGGTGAGATGTTCGTAACATAAAAATGGTAAGCATGGCAGAGGGCGGCAGAAAGATAGATGGGCAGATTAGATCAAGGAGTTTGTGAGGATAAATTGGTCACAGTTAGCACAGGGCCGGGGTATTTGGAAGTTAATGGGAGAGGCCTTTACCCTGCAGTGGGCGTAGATATTCTGGTGATGATGATGATTACGATGATGACGACGCTGACGACGACGACGACGATCATTATCATCATCATCACCATGATGATGATGGTGGTGGTGGTGATGGTGATGGTGATGATGATGAAGGCGAAATGTAGTGTAACCGAAATTTCTTTCGGTTGCGTTTCAAATCAAACAGATTTTAAATCTGAAATTTACTGCATATATTCGTACTCTAATTTTGGCTAAAAGAAGGATCATAATTATACATTTGCTCCTGAAAATTACCTACAGGAGAAATGCAGAGGAGCTGGTCTCTGTGGGAAATAATGCAGTAGGACTCAAGCTGCCGTATAGCGCGGCTTCTCCAAAGTCACGCTGCTTCACCTTTCTGCGATTTCTACACAGGAGACCTTTTTACCAAAGCGCTTTTGCTGAGACTTCAAGGGTTAGAATGTAGAGAAATTGGTCCGAAGTTTTACTATCTCTGGTATATCTATTTTTCAGTACGTTATCCAACATTTCTAAAGCATCATGCTTGGCGTGGGCCTTTCTCTCATGTCGCTATGTCCTACACTACCGTAGCTTTATCTGTAAGCCTTTCCTAAACCTTATGCTTATAATGTGAGCAGAAAATTGCCCCATTTTGAACTGATCGGCCACAGTGACAAACAGTGCAACTAAAGTACAACGCTTCCTTTATTGGCACTTACAAAATCATGTCTGTGACTCTGCAGGGAAAAAATTGGCCGCGTATCTGCTCCTTTCGTTGCAAATGTCGTCAAAAGACGATAGTCTTTGTAGACATTTGCCAAGGAAATGTCCCCCTTTGCTTTCCCGCTCACCTCTCATGCTGTTTCTGTACCGTCGCACTCATCCCAAGGTAAACACACTAAAGGTTTGCGCAAGGCGATTTGAATTTACCGCGTTCCACTGCTACAGGCCGGGTTCCTCGATGCCAGCGCTGCAGTACGGCGGAGACGCGCGTGAATGGAGGCGGCCGACTACAAGGTTTATAGAGCCGCGGGGCCATGCTCCACGTGCGTTCCAAGCAGAACGTGGAACCTAGCTAGTGGAACCTTTCGTTGCTGTTGCCGCGTGATTTTTCATATGCCGCCAGGAGGCGGCGGTTTTCTGCAGTAGATGTAGAATATCATTTGTTATCGAAAAACCATGCATCCATGAATTTGTTAATAAAGGAACATTGTAAATATCCCTTGTGTACTAATTTCCTGTCTTATATTTGCGTAATGACTTGTTCTTATTCAACAAAGTTGACAAGTATGAACATATAAACCGGGCTTAGACGTTTACATTTGGCTGTGAGTATATAAGACTATTGCGCAATATCAATTTTACTTTGGTCGGGTGGCTGAATCGAGTTACAGACAGACAGATGGACAGACAGACACACAGACAGACCAAAATTTCTGGGTTTAAGTAGCCCAAGAAATCTTATCGTCCTTAAAAAAGTACGATAATCCATTACCAGTAGTGCGCGGAGAAACCGAACGTCATTTGGCGCAAACACATGTGACGCTTAGAATAGCTGCCGAGCTACTAGTACTTCCTTTAAAGGGTTCCTTGAATACCCTCCACCGATACATGGATGGACATTTAACCAAACAAAGCAGTGAATTAGTATTCACTCCCTTCAAAAAGTTTGTTGAAGCTCTGAATATTAGCTGCCAAATTGCAAATAAAAAACCGCACATTAACACCGCGGCTCGTTTCCTCCTCTTTTCTCTATTATATTCGTTGTTGACGGCACGCAACCATGACCTCCCATGATGCTTTACAAGGAAAGTGGCGGCTTTCCACTGCACGTAAAAAGTTATACTCGGCACAGATGACGTTCATTACCGAACTTATACGACTGCGCTTGTTCTTTAAGTGCTCAAGACACCTTTCAGGACCCATGTAATAAAACCACTGGCAAGAGTAAGCTGTGGGACGACAGGTAACGGGCGCATACATGCACACGCACACGCAAGTTTCTAAATCCAAGCTTCACTAATACGAGGGGTTCATGACAAGTGGTTATATGCCCTGAGAATACATACGACGCTTGAGCATTTTACGACCGGCAGAGGGTAGGCGTTCGTCATCCTATGTTTTTGTGCGCACATACGCGGCTGTCTGTAATTAGGAACGAGATATGTCGTTATTTATCCGCGTGACTAGCAGTCGTGGAACTGTGTTGCCATTCCTCTCCTAATAATGTCAATAGCGGGATGACCCTCTAAAGCACCCTACACTCTAAGAAATCGAGGAGTGCTGGGCACTCTGTCTAGGAGTAAAAACTTTTGTCCCATATTTCACTCCCTTTGGAAGCATTGGGCGACTCTTCCGAGGAGTAGCGTGTGGCGGCAAAACGAGAGGCGAAATACTTCCCGTGGGATTTACTTGCTGCTTTCAAAGCGGAGTACTTGAACCATGTGTGGGAATTGCAATGCCATCTCCAAGGCAGCGTTCCGTCACTCCCTTTAGGCGTGAATAAGCTCTATTGGCGGCGTTCCCGGATACTGCAGACGGGTACTACTACTCTCTCTTGGAAAGCATCTCGTTACGCCTCAAGAGCGTTCTGCTATTCCCCGCGAGGCAGCGTGTTTTCGCTCCGCCTGCTACTAGACCCCCCCCGTTCCCCACGATGGTACTATAGGCAGTTACAAGCAAACAAAACCGGACAAGCTATTTTGAAACATGGAAAAGAAGAAAAAACAAGCTAAGACTTTATTTTTAAAAAAATACACAACAATCGGTTCATTCTGCAATTTCACACAAAATGCAATTTATTAGGAATTAAAATATCACGGCATAAAAACGGGTCCTACTCCACATGCACATAGGAGACGTAGCGCCTATTTAGGATACATCCAAGAAAAATTCACAAATAACAATGCAGCAAAGCAATTGAAAACACTAAAATACAAACATTAAATTATGACAATAAAAATGACATTAACATCCACAAATAAAAAGGTACTGGCATTAGCACGAAAAGCGTCAGTAGAAATACAGCAGTTGGCGAATAGTTAACAGTATTAACATAAAACAAAATGACCTTAGTACATCAGTGAGTGCTTCACATGGACTGGAAAAGCCAGCTCTTATTTAGCACACAGAAAAAATATTTACAAATAAATTTTGCGAAAGAAAAATCTGGGACTAAAACAATTCAGCGTGGATTACTATTAACGCATTACAAGGAGCAATGAACACAAAGATACAAATCCATTGACACGGCAACTTTGCAACAGATATATGTTGGTGGGACAATAGGAAACCGCAGGACACATTCCCACTGGGTTTTTTAGGCGGGTGGTTCTCAAATGAGGATGCGCTAGTAAGATTTAAAAAGGCATAACTTCGTATTAAAAACAAACACGTTCGAGCTGAGTGCTTCATAATGTTGGTGGCGGCCTCCAGAACAGTATCGACCAGAGCACCGTGCTTGAGCCGAAGTAACGTCTACAGAAGAAGGTGCGCTTCTCCTTTGAAGCGTATTACACAATGAACGGCCAAAACACACAGCAGCAATGGGAACTCATCCACGATGTCCAAGGGTGAGGAGAAGTGTCTTGAATTCGACGGCCACTGCTGCTGACGCCTCGGGGATCTCTCCCTCTCTCAAAAAAAAAAAAATCTTCGGTCAAGTAGCGTCTTCCCGCGGTTCCCGTATTACACAATGAACGGCCAAAACACACAGCAGCAATGGGAACTCATCCACGATGTCCAAGGGTGTGAGGAGAAGTGTCTTGAATGCGACGGCCACTGCTGCTGACGCCTCGGGGATCTCTCCCTCTCTCTCTCAAAAAAAAAGAAATTCAGGGCAGAAATTTGGGCTAGTTGGTGATGGGACTTCGACATGGTAAAAAAGCGCACTAAAACGAGGACACAAGAAAGAGGCGGTGACACGGGACTAGCGCTCGTCCCGTGTCACCGCCTCTTTCTTGTGTCCTCGTTTTAGTGCGCTTTTTTACCATGTTAAAAAAGAAATCTTCGGGCAAGTAGCGTCTTCCCGTGGTTCCTACATAGGCAGACAGAGGAAGACAGCAAAGATAAGTTCTACAATTAAAAAAAATATTAACGAGCTTGACAACGTTAAATGAAGTTTATTGGGTGATAGATTAGTTTTTGCGCCGAGAGCACGCACTGAACCCGTATGGAATGCAATACTGCTTGGCGCAGTAACCAGTCTAGATGCGAATGTGTGGTGACCTTGGATGCAGCCACGCTCATTGTGCCACTTGGCCAATGTCATGTCAGACAGCGCACCCTACAGCTGTCTGCCTACGCACTGCGCCCCAAACCCATTAGTGCTTACGTGTCCGTAGCTTCAATTGTTTACCCCGCTATCGTTCCCGGTATAAAAACATTGCACAAAATTTAAGGAAACAGAACTCTTTTTGTAAGGTTATAATCCCTGAATTATAATCCCTGAATAATTTGCATTGGATTTTGTCCTCAGCCGACTGCAACGTACGGCCAATTATACGTTCACAAGACCAGCGTGGAAAAGTTGCTAATGGGTCATATAGCTACTGTTTTTTTCATTCTCGAGTACGCTTCGTCGCATGCACGGTGCAGAGCGCAACATTTGATGAGAACCAATAGGCTCGTTATTGAACGATCAGAACACTCGAACATTAAACCACATGCAGCGACGGCGACAACCGACGCGAAAAAAGTAATGTAATGGGTACAACAAACAGTGTGGGCGACAGCGACAAACGAAAAAAAGTAATGCATTGCTGCCAATGCCCTTCGTTGTCGGTGCTGCCGCTCGCTTGTGGGCTGCTTCTGTCCGGAAATAAGCCCGCGACGGCGCCGGCCAGTCGCCAGCCGCAGTCGCCACCGTCAGCGGCCTGTGTAAAAAATTTTCGCTTGTCAGTGTCGCCCACAATACCTGTTTGCCGTACACACTGAGTGAGGTTTCTCGCGTCACTCATCGCCTTAGACGCATGTAACCCTTAACAGTGCGGTGCGTACGCCCCGAAAAGTCCCATTTCCGTCCATCCTGCCCTCAATCAAAACGCAAAAAACCTGTCTGAACAGCATTCCAGTCTGCTGCTGTACGCGCGGCGGTCACTAAAATTATTGTAATTTTGGTGACTACCACGCGCTAGACGCGCTCCTATCACTCAGCCTATTATACGCAATTCTTTGGAGCCGCGCAGGTAGCCACAGCTACTGCATGGCCGCCACTCTAACCCTAGCCGCCGAGCTAAGAGTACAGCGTAGCGCTGCGACTACTCGCGCGACCTGCGAAAACATTCCGCAAGGATACCAACACTTCACGAATCAAAGGGATTGAAACGGTGCAAGAATCTACACTGTTTGCACACGGGTACAAAATCCGCCCTTCAAATCTAAGCAACGGTCAAAATCAGTCACGAAAACGTTAGGACTAACCGCTTCCGCGGACCGAAGTAACGAGAGCAACTCTGCTTCGTTAAATACACAAGACAAGAATACGAGGTTAACTAATGGCTTACCTCTACTTCCCGCCAGCGTTTCTTCGTCCGGTAGATAAATCCAAGGTCGTAATAGCTGCGAAAGATCCCAAGCTCGAGGCGCGAAGCCTGCGACAGCCGCGAATTCAGTCTGGCCATAGCGCGCGCATCGCTACACAGTGCGCATAGTTCCGAAATCGGCCGCAGCGCTTCCGCCGCTGTGATGTTCGCATGTTCGTGCGAAAGAAAAACTAGTTCCACGCACGCACGCACGCACGAATGAATGAATATACGACTTGCTCGCGTGTGCATGATGTCGCGCTGACGCACAAGCGGCCAGCAGTTAGCCAACGCGCGTCGTACTGTGTCGAAGCAAGTATGACGATAAAGGCAGGTCCAACTTCCCATGTTACACGAAGCGTCTACTTGAAAGCCCACTTCGTTCGTAGCACATTGACATCACGGTCTTGCGCGGTCTGTAAGTCGCCCGTCCGGCCTTGGCGGGTTCACCGCCTGTGTAGGTTTTTGCAGAACACGCGCACTTTGTGGCTCGCTGAAGGCGCCTTTCTCACGCTTGCTCGGGCGGTTCGCGTTACCTGATCCGCCGGATGTATAACGCGTTACGTATCGTGATCCACGCCTGCGCCGCCGCGGGGGTGGGGGGGTCATCATTTTTCTTTGCTTAATAAAGGCGCTTGAGTTCCAGCAACCGATCGGTGTGTACGCTTTTATCGTCGCTCGTCAGCCGACGAGATAGTTTTCACCGTAGAGGGGGTATTTGAGATGCCCTCGCAGTAATATCGCCTGTTCCTCACACTCCGATCTTGCAGACAGGCCCCATATTGCTGTTAATACCAGTTATGTATACGGATTTTCTTTATTTAACCTAATAAAAGCTATCGTATGTACATTCCTATCTCGACGACACTAGCCACGGTTGTTGGGTCGGGTTCGTGTTGCGCTTGCAGCTTGAGCTATCAGAAGAGCGCGGACTTCACTTCTTGCAACACCATTTTCCTCAATCGATCTCAGATTTACACTCCGTTTTTTTTAGCTCGACTAGGCGCGGGAGAAGCGTACGTCTATCAAACTCTACAAAAGAGGCCGTCTGCAGCGGCCCGTCTATAGGCTGGTTCGTTCGGTTCGTTCGATTGCTCGCACTAACGCTGCGAGCAATCGTTACCCGAATTCATATTCTTGCACGTTTAGAATGCGCGGCAGAAGAAATCGGGCGCTTTTTACACAACTGCTTTATATAATATACTCGTATGCAAATAAAACATCGCTGATGAGTTGGTGTGCGTAGATGGTAGGAGTGCATCTCCATGCTTACTCCCGCACTGGAAAAGAATGAAATTGCAATTTTAGATGGGAGACGATGCGCAGGTTTACTCTTCACTGGTGCGGGAGCAGAACTGGGGCTGCACTCCGCCGCGCGCGTGAAGAGTACGAGGTCAGTTTTGCTCTCCTCTTCATGGGGAGCGGGCATTGCATCCAACTCCCCGCAGCTTTCGAGGGGAGTCCGCCAACGCTTGCAAGAGTACAATGACTGTTGGACTCTTCAACTGCTCCCCCGATTTCTTAGAGTGTAGGATGAGTGAGTTTGTTCCGCCATGTTTAGGGCCCGCTCCTCATGTGACCAAATAGCGTGTCATCTTCTGGTTGGTGAAGAGAAGACGGCTGGGATGATGATGTAGAGAAAGACAGACAAACACAGAGATAGATAGATAAAAAGAAATGTTCATTTGAAGGACTCAAGTCGGTGTTTTAGGCAACCTTTTCGGTAGATGAAGTTGAAGACGCATTGCCTGGTGAGTAATACTGAGCTGTGAGGTGGTGATGCAATGCTACCATGCCCTGACCATCAGCAGCGGCGGAGCGTCCTTCAGCATAATGTGATGTGAAGAAGTGAAACAACCGATTTCTCCAATGTATATGGAATGAGGTGCGTGAAAAACAACCGGAAGATGGCGGCCCCGACGTATTTGGAAACCGGGCAGGACCACGGTGCGTGCTGATTACTTGAATACCCTCCACAGTAGTGCCGTTTTCGTCGGCCCGCCTGAGCATGAATGTTGGCGACAGAATGGGGCGTTGGCAGGGCTCAGGTTAGGCCCCAAAGGTTTGGATAGACTTGCCGTGGCGTTCTAGGAAGGCACGTGCGACTGCGCGTAGAAGCTAGTGGATGTCTAGGTTTTACGGAAAATTACCCGCGCGCACACAACCCTCCATAGGGTTTTTAATATTTAGGTACGCCAAAGAGATCATCTACCCCAATTCTATCTCCCTGGATGCATACCCTATACGGATAACGCATCGCAGATAAGATCAATGAGTACAGTGCGTGTGTTTTCTGTCGCGAAATTTCTGAGCGACAATTCAAACCTGCTCGGTTTGTTCTGGTGGCAAGACTCACAGCTTACAACAAAAAGGCATCGTTAGTTGGAGGGTTATAGTGGCGCACAAGCTCCGCCATAAATCTAGCGCAGCTTGAGTGTTTCACTTAAAACGAAATACCTAGCTCAGAGAAAAGATTTTTGCTCACATAGCTTACACGGGTTTAACGCTTGCCGTCAAAATGCTTTAAGTTAACAAAGCGACTTAAATTCCCTTTGTGCGATGCAAACCACCACTAACAGTGAAAGTGCATGCACTTTTTCTTCAATCCAAGCATGCGCACGTCGTATCTTACTTTAGGGGCAAAACGACATCTACTAATAGGAGGGCCATCCCCTACATGCAAAAAATCTCCATTTTTCACTATTCTAGCGAATTTTATTCCCTGGCATTGACGAGAAAAAGCCAGAAGCAAGCTTTTTATTATACAAGCATACTCGCTTCTATGCAGCTGCTGCTGTGAATGTGAACTCGTTTTTTTATGGAAGCAATAGCTAATCGGCGAACTACTAGTAGCGGCCTAACCGCTCTTGAATTCGATCAGAAGGCGAAAAAAATTGAAGGGTCATTCGTTAAAAGTTGCTTGTGGGAAAATTAGGCATTTCGAAATGGACCCCAAAACATTGCGGAATTGCCATTTTTGGTTACGTTGACAAAATGTTTTCGCTGCTGACACCTTAGCGAAGTGTCCATTGCGTAAACGCCATAAGAACGCGTTCAATGGGTGATATAAGACAGTTTTGCTTTCTGTCACCGCATGACACTCTGTTTCGACGAGCCTTGGAAGCAACTAGGAGGATATTTCAAGGGCCAGCCAGGAAGCAATATTCCGAAGTGGAAATTTGTTCGCGAAACTTGCATTCGCTCAGTGCTTATACATAAGCGAACCTGCGAATCTACGCCGGTATGTATACCAGTTTGCCCATAGCTGAACAAACTCGAACTCTGCGCAGAAACTGGATATACCGCTTGAATAACAGTCCACGCCCAACGGCAGAGATTGCTTCGAGTTCTTACCATTGCCGTTGACGAGTTGCCTTTATTATTTGGTGCAGAGCCTAACGTTCTCGATAAATAAAATATTTGTGTTCTCTCTAACTTCCCTTTCTAATTTATTACCACACGGGGCAGAGCTTTATGATACAAGGGTCATTTTTGCGCACCATTTTCGCCGTAACGTCTTTAAAGTGAGCAGAAGCGTAAGCAAAAGCTAATAAAAAGCGTATACAAATTGCTTAATTTCTGTGCTATAACCCTGCTATTTCGAATTGTAACCTATCTAAAGCAAAAAAAAAGTGGTTGGCATACTTTTTTTATATAATTCTTTTTCATAGCTTTCTGTGCATCTCGTGCACACCAAAACCCGAGCATTTTGTAGAACTCTCCTTTGCTGCTGTTTCATTGAGTGTTTTCTCAGGTGTCGTACTCATAACGCCTGCGAGATACCAAATATGTGAGATATCTTAGGTGCGAGGTTTGAAAAAACATATTGGAAATGCACAATTACAATTTCTGGGCACCTAAGCACTCCTTATGATTAGTGAATGTGAAAGCGTTAGGGTGCCATTCCCGAACAGATATACCGGTATTTTTGCCACCTCCAGAGAACCGTGGATCTTTGGTGACTTCACCGCCGTCATGGGTGCGGCAGCGGCAGGTGTGTGTATAGCACTTGTGCGAAAATTGCGTTTCCTCTCCTGAAAGTCACCATTCTTCCTTTCTTGCGTCTTTTTCTGCTTCTCTTCGTAACTATAAATGAGAGCCGCGACCCATCGCCCTTGTTAGGCGTATTGCAAGCTGATCGTTAGGTAGGCGTAACGTTGTCTTGTGACATGCTAAAGCACTTGGAACGCTGTGCACGTAAACCGGTGTGTACTGTGTAATGACGTTAGTGTTCAAAGCGTAACATCACGCCTAGTGTTTACGTCGACACATAACCGCTTTTGTATCAAAGTTTAAAGGTGATATTTAGGGTAAACATGGTTCGCTATTCGAACTATTGTTACTGCAGTAATTAGCGGGCTTGAATATAATCACGCTTAGACCTAGGCAAAGTTGATCTAAACGACGGGCCAAGCAATGTCAAATAATTATGCTTCATGCTTGGGGTACCGTTTCTCGTATCTAGACCTTAAAGTGTGACGTTAGGCCTGACGCTGGGCGGTCGCGCTCTCTGTTTGGTTTCTTCAACTTCGATTTTTTAGGGGCGAAGCTCCTTAAGGCGTGGGTCTGTCCATCCTCGACGTATGTATGTAGCCACCTCTAGTTTAGTTCTTGGATTGTTTACTAGATGGCGTGGCTACCTCTAGTTTAGTTCTTGGATTGTTTACTAGATGGCGGTACTTGTATATGATGAAAAGATGCGCTTGGATTGTTTACTAGATGGCGTGGCTACCTCTAGTTTAGTTCTTGGATTGTTTACTAGATGGCGGGGAGCGTTGTAATAAAATCCGTTCGCTGTTGGCGCGCGCTCGGAGTCGCCCGATGGCTAAGGCTGCAGGTGTGCGAGCCCGCGAGGCAGAAGCGCTCCGTGAAGCTGCGCGACGCCGCCGCCAAGATCCTGCCGTACGAGAGCGGGAGGCCGAAGCGTGTCGTCTGGCTGCGCGACGACGCCGCCAAGATCCCAGCGTTCGAGAACGAGAGGCCCAAGCGTCACGGCAACGGCGCGAGGACCCTGCCGTACGCGAAGCGGCACGGCTGCGGCGCGAAGAGGATCTCCAAAACGTCAGAGAACGGGAAGCGGCGAGAAAGCGCGCGTATCGGCAGGCAGACCCCGATGCAGTGAGAGCTCGTGAGGCGTCTGCAAAACGCATCAGGCGAGCTCAGCCCCAAGGTGCCGACGCGCGGTTTAAGCGAGACTTTCTAGACGTTACGTTCGGACACAGATGTAGTGGGCGAACTTTCACTGAAGGGTCACGGTTTTACCGATGATTTCCCCTCAGGAGCTTCGCCCACTCATCATCATTCACCCCGTGGATATGCTGTGAATTTTTTTCATCATCACACCTCTTTTTTCTACATCATAACCCACAGGACCTGATGCGGACGTGGAGCGGCATATCTCGGCGTTCGAAATAAATAAAGATTTTGCTGTTTGGTGCCTGGTTTAATGTAGTTGTTTTATGGGTCTTTTTGATGTTATAGGGTAATATGCCATCAGGCATAGCCTGACCTATTTCTACAAGTGCAACAGGTGGGCTACCATCACCAAGAGGATGGCAAGAAAGCAGTTGTGGTGGAACATCACAGCAACCGCTAAAGACGGGTGGATCTGCAAGGATGAAGAACTGTACCTCAAAAAAATGGAGTTCTCGCTGATTTCAGTGAAGGGCACGCCCACAATAACAGACTCTATTCAGCTTTTTTGGGGGATGTGTGCACAAGAAGCAGTTGTCCGTGAACGGGGCATGGTAGCCTGGGGGCCCCGGCCGGGACGCAGCACGAGATGAACTCTCCAATATCAAGTCTACGAAACAAGACTCCTCCGAAGGTCTGTTCCGGACGGTGGGATCATATTACTCGTGGCGTGACTCAGGCGTTTCCTTTTTAGGACTTTTTTTTTTCTTGTGTAGCTAGTTGTGCAGATTCCGATTAATGGGTCTAGCACGCCAAGTCTACACCTGTGCTAAGAGGTACGCCGTAATGAGGACTTGGGTGTAATTGTGACCACCTGGGGATCTTCAACCTTGCGCCGAAATCGCAACAGACCGGCGTTTTCGCTCGTGGCCTCCGCCTGAAAAGCAGCTACCGCGGCAGGGATCGAGCGGGCTATTTGTGAGTGGGGCGGCAAGTTGGTGAAAGTTCATGGTGAAAACAGCGCATAACAGACGAAGACAGAGGAAGGTCACACGTAAAACTGAGTCAGTCAGAAGAAGAGTCCGCCAGATAGTCAGACAGAGAAGACACAGAAGCGCCCTGTTTGTGTTTTCTCTTCTCGGTCTTCGTATTTTATGCGCTGTGTTTACCATGAGCTATTTGTGTAAGGTGGGAAAAGAGTTCTCTAAAATCTACCCCGCTCACCGCGCGTTAGATGCTGTAAGTAGAGCAGTGATTGTAGGCGCAGCAACTAAAACTGGCGTGACCTCCGCTAGCATCTTGGTACCTTGGTACAATTTCTTCCCCCAACTTTCGCAACTTGTTGCAGTTCTTGTGTTGCGTGCAGTAAATATGTTTTAGCGATATTGAAAATAAAACCGGTTGGGAGTGCACCGCCGTCACGACATTGTGCACGCTTTTTGATGTCGGCTTTCGTAAACGACTCAAGCACGATTGCATCGAAGGAATACCTTCTCCAACGCCTCCTGACTATTCACCCAACGCGGTGCCTCAAACTTTACCCTAGTGTTGTGAAATACCTATCCTCTCTATACGACAATTAACAAATTAACAAGCCCTCTACAACAGTGCAGCAATGGAACGAGGAAATGTCTAGCGGTGACTTCGACGCGCACTGTCAAACAATCACTAGAGCACCCACAAGCGCATTGGAGACTGAAGCGAAAACCTAGGAGCATTCGCCAGGTGACGCGAATAAAAGATTGGGCGCCTATCTGCTTACTTCGTTGCGAATATCTCTGAAAGACGATCTTCTTCTGCCGCTCCTGCAACGTAAATACCTTTCTACATCTCCCCACCCACCTCTCATGCTCTTTTCTTTTGTTTCCGTTTCGTTTATCCCACGATAAACACAGTGGGTGGCATGCTGCAGACCGTGCCACCCAATACGTCGCAATTCAATGCCTCATGCTTCGTGGTCAGCGATTCTAAATAGCCGCTCACGTGTCCGCACCACCATGGAAATCAGCTTCAATATTCCAGAAGACAAAACCACGGAAAAAGGGCTGGACAGTATTTTCTATTACAACTCAGACTTACCAATTCTTGACTAGAAACGTTTGAACAGTTCTAACATGGGGCACATTTTGTTGGATGGTCCCCGAGTCCCCTTCCGGCTGCGATACGGAGCAACGACGTACCAGTACAAGCCCTTTCTCCAAAGACGGAGGTTTGCGTGGCCTGCAGGCAAGCCGGGCACCGACAAGACGTATGACCGAACTTCACGTCCCACCCGCGCTGCTCGCGCTGCGGTGTGGCGAATCCCTCTGACGTGCACCCGTGCAGCCTGCGGTGCATAGTGTGCGAGGGCTCTCAACCTACGGGCTCCGCAGACTGCCCAAGACGCTTTCAACCCTGCAAGCCACCCCCTCGTATGCTCAGGTGGTCTCTGACCAAGGACACCTGCTCAAGGTCCAGACGACCGGCCCGCCGATTTCTCTGTACTCAATCACAGAACCTCCCCGAGCGCCAGGACCGGGGCTCCAAGGACCGAAAGAAGCTTCCCGAAGGTAACGAGCACAAGGCGGGGCATCACCCACCCCGAAATAAGCATGGTATGGGACCCAAAAGCACCTACAAGGCCGCCCTACAACAAGGTGGAAGACCACCATGGCAACAAATGAGATGCCCCAGCACCTCCACTCCCCTGGTCAGAAACCCCACCTGCATGCTATCATTCCCCCTCTCATCACCTAGCCCCATCCAACCCGCCCCTTCTCTCTCATCTGACATAGCACGCGAATTGCAACCTATGAGTCCCAAAATGGCCGCGCTGTGAGTTAAGAATGCCGTCATCAAAAAAGAGATCAGTCTGTTCCGAGCTCCGAAGCGAGAGGAGCCCCCACCCAAACGGAAAGCGCCCAGCCCACTCAGTGGGGAAGGACCTTCCTCGCCTGAGTCCCCCTCAGAGGAGTGCCTGGACCGTTTTGAAAGGGCGCTAGCGGAGCACAAGCATAAATACACCCAAGCGGCCCAAGCCACCCTCAGCGCCCAGGCCGAAATGCAGGCTTGATTTCAAAATATGCCCCACGAGATGTTGTCGAGTGTCAGAGACCTGGCTGAACAGATAAATCCCCAAAATTCCCCACTGTATGACACCACTGATCAAGGCCTTTAAAATGGGAGTCATGTTCTGGCAGTGGAATTTTCGGGGCCTTACTCGGAAACGGGCGGAACTGCAGCCACGACTAGAACAAACAGAGGATCTCCCAGACATAATTGCGCTACAGAAACCCGAAAAGCGGGTCAAATGTCTAGGATATCAGTCCTTGCAAACACAATACGACAATGCAGCGCAAGTACAGCGAATCATACCTGCCCAACACAAGCACTTCGATAGCTGTTCGATCCCTCACGACTTTGTAACGAAACGTTGAACAGAACAAGTCATTCATATACTAAACATTTACAGAAACCCCAAGCAACACACATATAATTCTGATCACTGATTCTGACAGCAAAAAAATCGGCTTCGGGCTCACCCCTAACCATCACTGTAGACTTTAACGCTCCACACACGGCATGTGGTTATCCTAGGCATAGAAAAAGGGCAGGCGACTCTGGGATCTAATTCAGTCTCAGCCGCTGACGCTCGAAACTTCACCGGTCCTGCCAACTATGGACAGAACACGTATACACCAGGACACCACCCCGCACCTCACCCTAACCTACAGAGTAGGCCATACAGAATGGAGTAGGCTTGATGACACACTAGGCAGTGATCGTTACATAATACAGCTACAAACAACATTCAAACACCCCACATCAGCATAGCGCATGCAGACTGTCATCGCAGAATGGCACGCTTCCCGGGAGGTGCGACGACCTGAGGACCTGTCCCCCTCCCCTAACCTTGACCTAGCTCGATGTAGGGATAAGCTCCTGGTGGATGTAAAAAATCATCAACGAGAATGAGATCCGGAAATACCGACGCCACACGTCAACTCTAAATTGCAGCATATGTGGGAAGCTCGTAAGAGCTCAAAAGCCGATGGCGCGCTCAAAAACACAAAAAGCGCATAAGGAAACGGATAGCCACTTTAAACAAGGAAATAGAATGTTACTCTATCAAACTAATCAGATCAGAATGGGAACAGCTATGCGATCGGCTACAGGGCGCTATAAGCATGAAGAGGACTTGGTCCCCTCTGCTAGATCCAACCCGCTCTAAACGGGAGCAGGCCAACAAAATTACCCTGCTCACCAGACCCCTGGCGACCGATCCGAACCGGGAAATTCGAGACCTCAACGTACGAGACGGTGAGAAGGAAAAGCACTTCGACTACACCGGGCCACCTAACTCTTCCTTGGACGAGGAAATCACAGAGACAGAACTCAGGAGATGGCTGCAGGACGTGCGAACGTCTTCCGCCCCAGGGAAAGACCGAGTAACAAATAAAGTGCTCAGAAATCTTTACGACGGCTCGATCGACTACCTCACTAAGCTACTAAGCTCTTTAATAAGCATTGGGTGGAGGGCACTCTTCCTCGAGAATTCAGTCATGCTAACGGAACCCTAATCCCAAGCCGGGCAAGCAGCTCTCGATAGAAAACCTTAGACCAATATCGCTCACCTCATGTATAAGAAAAATATTTGAGCGAACCCTTCGGGCTCGAATTAACAGGTTAGCAGAAAAACAGAAAATGTTGTCACCCAATCTGTATGGCTTCAGGGCCAAGCTTACGATAAGCGATGTCCACCTGAGAATATATTACAATTATTTGAAGGATTCTCCCTCGCGCGACTCAGCGGCAATCCTGGCCTTGGACCTAACAAACGCATTCGAAAACGTATCTCACAAAACCATCCTGGAAGGGCTGGAGCGCATAGTACCGGGCGTACGAACATATAACTATGTACGAGATCTTCTATCGCACAGAAGAGCCACGCCAAGGCTGGATTACTTAGAATCACCAGAACTCTAACTCCCGTCATGTGGCACACCACAGAGGTCGATTCCATCACCCCTCTTGTTCACTCTAGCTGTGTCACACATAGCCTCCGCTCTGGACCGAGTGCCAGACCTCCATCCCGTACAGCATGTATGCGTATCTCCTAACCCAATGGGTCAAGGAAGTGATGCGCACACAGAAGAAACCCTTCAAGCTGGCGCTAGAGCCGTCGTACAAGAAGCCCAAGACGAGGGCCTGCAGTGCTCTCCGCCAAAGTCAGTTTTCATTTTTCCCGCTAAAAGATCTGAACCTTTGCGAAAAGCTTCCACCCGCGTTTCAGCGGACTGAAAGCCTGTACCTCGAGTCACCAGCCTCAAAATTCTAGGACTCCTACTGCAGAGTGATAGGCGCAACACGGACGTGCTCAAAAAGCTTTTGGTGCATGTCGCCCAAGTAATCAGCGTGCTTCGAAGGATCGTTGCTCGAGGGCACGGCCTCAAAGAGCAAGGCCACCTGAGAGACTTGTCCATGTGCTCCTAGTCAGCCGAATTACACACGCTCTTCCCTGTCTTTCCTTCACCGACAACGAGATAATAAATGTAGATGGCCTCATCCGCAAAGCATTCCGAGCCGCTCCGCAGTTACCGCCGAACGCTTCCACTGCCAGGACGGGGGAAACAGGGGCATACAATACGATAGCAAAACGGATAGAAGGTCACCGCACTGGCCACGTCTACCGCCTGGCACGCTCCTCCGCGGACAGAATCCTCCTAGAAAGACTTGGGATCGAGACAGCGCAAGGGCGTGCGTTAGTGTGCCGCATTAAATTATCTATCACAGATCATATCCTCGTTCGAACCATTGCAAGAAATATGCACCCATCATTCCATACAGAAAGGCGGACACATCGAGCCATGTCACTAGCTCGAAATTTTCCCCCCTCCGGAGCTACCGTCTATGTGGACGCTGCAGAATATCGACCTAAAGAGGCACTCGATATCGCAGTTATTTACTCCTCATCATGTCCTCCTCTTGCTACGCTCACCCTTCCTACCCGACACCAGCATGTAGCTGAAGAGGCGGCAATCGCGCTGGCATTAACACAAAGGCCCACCCCAGAAATGATATTCTCCGATTTGAAAACGGCCTTCCAAAACTTCACCAAAGTCTCAGTTCCTGCCAGGCGCACACAATTATATCTCTAAATTCGCCATCCCACACGGTAGAACTCCAATGGTTCCCAGCTCACAGGGGAATTGGAAAGATAGAGACGGCCAACACGGCACCCCGAGCACTTGTCCCCCGCGCATATGATGCGGACTCTACCCTCCATGGAGCCAGATTAACCAGGGATAGTCTCCTGACTTTCAGAGAGGTCATGCAGCATTACCGCCCCTCCCACCGCAAGCTTCCCCCGCCACCTCATCCCTCACTCTAGAGGAAGAACGCCTCTGGCGTCAAGTACAAACGAAATCCCTACCCTGCAGAGCAGTCCTGAATCATGTCCACCCCTCCCTCTACCCCCGCTGCGGTGAAAGGGCCATGGTCAAACACCAAATGTGGGTTTGCGCAGAGGACCCATTCCCTACCATTATTCCATTCCGCTGACCCGTGGATGGAGGCGCTGGGACGCTCAGACCCCCAGCTGCAGAAGGAGCTCGTAACTCGAGTGGCTGAAGCCATCCCAACCCTTAAGGTTGAGCCCACCGCGCCCTAAAGTTATTTCAATGTACTGTGGAACCCCGCTGATACGTCCCCCGGACTTACGACGACCCGCATTTTACGACGGATCATCGTGGTCCCGGCTAACTCCCCATAGAAACAATGCATTGAAAACCCCTAAGATGTGACGCTCGGGAGCACGCGGTCCGCTTCATACGAAGGACGCTGGCACGGATAAACCGTCGTTCTTTCCATATTTCACACCGCTTTGCCGCCTCTCCCCGACCTTTATTATGAACCCTGGTTTGACGCTGCTTGATGTGCAAAGGTCCGCAGGCGGGCCAAACCACCTGCTGAACAGACGCAAGCAATCAGGTGGGTACTCGTAAGCGGGAGTTAACCTGCTATGGCCCCACGCCGTAACAGTACGCAGATGCGCCAACCACGAGAAGTCGAAGTTCAGGTGGCAAGCGGACCGTGAATTTGAAGCTTCCGTCGAGCCGCCGACGAACACGAAAACATATACGACGCAACCCCATGGCGATGAACGAACAGCCGCTTTCCCCGCCCGCTCGATCCAACTTTCTTCCTTTCAAGACGCCCCCTGTCTGAACCCACGCTCCTCCACAGCAAGGGTAGAGACACGTACCAGTCGGCAACGCCATTTTGGGTCACTTGCTGGCCGCCCTAGCAAGTCACTGCAGCAACTGTAGTAAGTGTTAAGAAAGGGGTGGGCGAAGAGAAGCAGAGAGGCAGGAGGCCACCGTTCCGAGCAGTTTCTTCTTCTTCTCTTTATTCCTCTACCTCTTTTTCTACATTCTCCCCCCACCAGAAGATGGAGGTCCCATTTCTAGGAAATGAAGTGTCTGCACCGGTCTCTTAATTATCTTCCCATCCTGCGTCTTCAAGCTACAGGCCCGAGTGAGCCCGTCTCGTCCAGGAAAAACTTCTGTAACACGGCCCAGCAACCAAAGGCTCCTGGGGGTGCCAGTTGCCTCCACCAAGACCACGTCCCCAACTTGTAAACTTCGGTTGGACGCACTTGGCTGATCATGAAAGGACCTCAGCTCAAGGATATACTCTCTTCTCCAGCGATTCCACAAGTGGTCCAAAAGCTTCTGCCGGTACCGAAGCTTGCTAATTGTGGTTTCACGTGTCACCTGGTTGATGTAGGAGTCGTCCTCATTGCCTGGGCCAGGTATGCTCAGCAAGGAAGTTCCAATGAGAAAGTGCGCAGGGCATATAGGCGAGGGCTCCTCCGCACTGGTGTACGTATAAGTAAGAGGCCTTGAATTGATGACAGCTTCTACTTCTGTAAGAAGCGTGGTCAGCTCCTCTGCGCTCAGGCTCGTCTTTCCAAGCACCTTCCGCAAGGCTGACTTTACGGAGCGAATCAGCCTCTCCCACCAACCTCCCCACCACGGCGCTGCTGGGACTATGAATTTCCACTTAATCCGGTTGGTGGCGAGAAATGAGGATAATGGAGAGGTGCCCATTATCCTCCGTGCCTCTTTGATATCTCTTGAAGCTCTTCTGAATGCGAGCGCGTTGTCGGAGTACAAAGTGCACGGTACCCCTCGGCGCGCCAGGAACCGACGAAAAGCGAGAAGGAAAGCGTCCGAAGAGAGTCCGGTTGTTAACTCCAGGTGCACAGCTCTTGTGGTAGAGCACGTGAACAGCAATATATAAGTCTTTGAAGTAGTTGCGCCCGGGGCGTTTTTCACGTAAAGTGGACCGGCGAAGTCGAGTCCAGTTACCTCAAATGGTTTGGAAGCCAGTAGTCTGTCCTCAGGCAGCGGAGCATGTTGTACGTTAACAGGTCTGCTGCTGAATCGTTTACAGAGGAAGCAAGCACGAATCACCTTCTTCGCCTCCTGCCGAGCATGAATAACCCAAAAACGTTGACGTAACTGGGCCATAGTGCTCGCTACGCCACCATGAAATACACGACAGTGGGCTTCAACAACCATTAACCTTGTGAAGGCATGCCGCTTGGGTAGTACGACCGGATGCTTTTCCTCGTAGGCAGCTTTCATTCCCTGAAGACGACCACTTAGACGAAGAACTCGGTTGTTGTCGAAAAATGGGTGGAGGTTATGCAGGACAGATTGTTTGTCGACACAATGGCCACATCGAAGTTGCCCGATCTCTCGGTCGAAAACTTCATTTTGGGTATGCCGTATCCAGAAAATCTCGGCCCTGTCCATCTCCTCGGCGGTGATCGACGCAGGAAACGACCTTTGCGTACGTCGACAACGTTCCATGAACCTGAAGACCTGTGCCGTGATACGCAGCAGCTTTTGCAGACTGCTAAATGTCTCGAGGCATAAAATGGGCTCTGAATTTCCCTGTGTCTGAAGAAGCACCCCTGCCAACTGAGAGACCTTATCACCCGGCTGTGGGGGCACCATCTGCTCCCCGCAAGCGTCTTTCAATCTGCTTGGGTCAGTAGGCCAGTCAGAACGCGGTTTCGGCAGCCATTCTGGGCCTCTCCACCATATTCGACTCTCACGTAGAGTAGTCGCCGACACACCTCTCGTCAACAAATCTGCAGGGTTATCTTCACCTGGGCAATATATCCAGTCCTCTGGTTTGGTTACAGTTGTAATTTCAAGTATTCGGTTCCGGACAAACTGGTTTTGTTTGTTCAGATGCCCTCGGATCCAGTTGAGTACGGTTGTAGAATCCGTCCACATGACAATGCTCAGCGACAACGTATCCCACGATGTTCGCAGGTATTTCACCATTCTCGTTCCTACCACTGCGCCCATCAGTTCCAGTTTCGGAAGAGTCAAGGCTTTCATCGGTGCCACTCGAGATTTGGCCATAATCAAGGAAGTGACAACATGATCATTGGTGTCTGAAGCCTTGAGGTATGCGCACGCTCCATATGCTTTCAAGCTGGCGTCTACGAAAACATGAATGTCAGCAGCTTTCACTACTGTGTCAAGCCCATGTCTCACGCACCGTGGGATCCTAATCGAAACCAGCTGGAGTAAATCGGCGCACCAGGCTTTCCACAACATAGCTACATCGGCGGGTAGCTCAGCATCCCATGACACCTGCCTCATCCACAATTGTTGAAACAGGATCTTAGCTGTGACAGTAAATGGCGCGAGAACTCCAAGTGGATCGAAGATCCTGGCCGCCGTCTTCAGCAAAGAACGCTTCGAGTTAGATGTGACCGAAGCCAAGTACTGGGTTACTGCTTTGGGCGATAAGTCAAAACAATCATGCTCTGTATTCCAAAGCATTCCCAGCACGGTCCCAGAAGTTGATGCTCCGTCAACGTTTTCCTCTTTCTGGTCAAAGACCTTCTGAAGCTGCTTGTTATTAGTTTTCCATTTACGAAGATTCATAGCAGCTTTACTCATTATAGATTTCGATCTCTCGTAAACGTCCAATCCTTCGTTGTATGTGTCGGCTCCTAAGAGTAAGTCATCCACGTAAAACGACTTCTTCAGTTTTCTGGCGAAGTCATGGTCGTCCTCGCTCACCGTATCCAGATGATGGTGGATAGTGGCCATGAGCAGAAAGGGACTTGAGGTTGAGCCGAATGGCACTCTCGTCATTCTCCATTCGACCATCTTTTCCGTGGAACTGGTGGGAATGTTCTCAAACCAGAGAAATCTGAAAGCGTCCCGATCCGTTTCTTGCACTTCGATTTGAAGGAATGCCTTTTCTATGTCCGAGTTTATAGCTATGGGATACCACCTGAACCGCAGCAGAACCTGAAGTAACTCTGGGTTGAGGTTCGTTCCTTTGTCGAGACAGTCGTTGAGGGATGGTACACCTTGTGAATGCGAGGACGTGTCAAAAACAACTCGCAGCTTGGTTGTCAGTGACTCCTCGCGCACGACCTCGCGATGCGGCATGTAGTAAACCACCCGATCGTCAGGAACTACTTTGGGTACGACTTCAGCATGGTTGAGCAACAAGTACTGCCTGATCACTGTGTCGTACCTCTGTAGCAGCCCTTCTTGGTGAGAAAGTCGCTTTACTAATCTCTGCAGCCGGTTCAGTGCGATGTCACGATTGTCCGTCAAGGAATTCTTCTAGCCTTCTTTCCAGGGGAGTGCAACAGTGTACCTTCCGTTGTTCTTCTGAACTGTTTGTTTAAACTGTACCAGGCACTCAGTAGATTGTTCGCTCGAGTCCGCTATGCCCATTTATTCCAGTTGCCAGAAAGCCTGCAAGAGCTCTGACGCGGATTCGTCCTCCGTGACGCTGCTCACCCTCAGAACGCAGACCATGAGGTGAGTTCCCCCATCTAGGAATGCCTTCTGCCGAGACGGACCTTGAAGCGTCCACCCAAAAATAGTGTTTATCGCCGCCAGGCCTTCGATATCCGGGCTCCGAATAACTTCTCCCGTTAGCAAACGCCAAAGGTAGTCGGATCCAATGAGCAGACCGAGGCCGGGCTCTGAATCTACTCCTATGAACATCTGCTGGTCAGCAAAGACCTTGCCCTGCCTTCGCAGATCTTCTACGAAAGAGATATCAGCTGATGGTGCTGATACATCTTGGCAGATGACAGGTACCACTATCGCTTCGATGGAGTGGACATCTGTAGCGTGTTGGCTCCGAAGGGGAACTTGAACGACTTTTCGCTTCTGCACACACGGAGTAGAAGCATTGCCGAACGTGTTGAATGCGACCGTCGTCTCGTTCACAACCTTCAAACGCAGCTTGGTTGCGAGGTCTTCGGTGATGAACGACCTCTGGCTTCCGCCGTCGAGTATACCTCGAACGAGTCGGCTCCTCCCGTCGTGGCTCAACCATGCTCGGAACGTCTGAAGGTACACCCCATTGTCTTTAGAACGATCGTTCGACTGTTCGTTGCTGCTCTCTCCAGACGCTTGAACCGGGGCCGATACGCAGACCGTTGTTCCCGGTGCACCCTCGGTTGCATTATTGCCTTTGAACGAAGGGTCGCACATGGTGGTTGCATGCCTCCCGTGGCACGACGCGCAACTCAATCTGGCCCTGCAGTTTCTCGCTTGGTGACCCTTGGTCGTGCACCTAAAACATCTTCTGTCCCTTGCGAGATGCTCTTGCTTAGTAGCCAGCGAGAGGTCGGCGGTGCATGAACGCGTGCTGTGCTTCTGGGAATGGCAAAAGAAGCACTCCTCCTTTCGGTCTTTGCGGGCAGTGACGTGTAATGCCGACGCCGTGAAGGGGCAACTTCGCTGCTTCTCTGGTCGGTTGCCAGCAACTTGTCGCTGGGGCAACTCGCAGCACTGCTCGCGGCTCTCTAGCTCCATCCTCACAAAGGTGAGCAGCTCTTTCAATTCATCGTCCGCTTCAGCTGTCACTGCCAATGAGCGGGCTGGGAGTGCCTCGTCTGCTGGGGAAGGGTTCAGCTCTCCCGATGAATTGGCTGGAGGAGGGCCGTACCCTGGGGAGGAGGTCAGCTCTCGATGCCGCTTCTCTTTAGTAAAATTCAGCACAATATCGTGTGGGAGCGCGTGCTGCAATATATCTACGAGCATGGCAGAGAAGCTGCAGCTGGGCACCTTCAGAGAGTTCAAGCAGCGGCTATGCAGCTGCACCGCATCGTAGAGCTGCCTGAGCCCCCGTATGTCAGCAGACGATTTTACAGGCGACAGATTCCTCAGTGCGGAAAGATGATGCTGCTGAATCCTTCGCTTGTTCCCGTATCGCTGCTTGAGGATTTCTATAGCATCCGCATAACAGGCGTCTGTGGTCGGTAAGCCTGCGATTGCTGCAGCCGCCTCCCCCATCACGTAACGGCGCAGATAATAAAACTTCGATGTGGGCGTCAGAGCGTTGTTGTTGTGGATGGTTTGCTCGAACTGCTCCCAGAAACCCGTCCAAAGCTGAAGCTCACCTCGAAAGACCGGTACGTCCAGCGGCGGAAGCCGAGGTCCCGAGGTCGTGGCCGCACTTTCCTGTCTGAACGGGACCATTTCGTTAACAGCCGGCGAATGTGGGGCGTTCTGAGCGGCTCGTTCAAGAAAGTCGATCTTGCATCGAATTTCCGCTATCGTGTCGAGGGTCCTATCATTGTATTCCTCGGCCGCTTGATACTCGATGTCTTGTTCCTCCGCCGTAAGGAAGGCCTCGAGCTCCTCGCTGATCTTCAAGAGCTCGGCGTGGTTGGCCATGAGTCGATCTTGCAAGCCCGTGAGCTTGGCGATGTCTTGACATCCAGCGTCGAGCAACGAGCGAGCTTCCTTTATAAGCCTCGTATTCTTGGCTCTTCGCGGAGAAATCTTGCTCTTCAGTCGCTCCATTACGCGGTAGGCTGCACCTAATCGTCCCCCCAGCCGTGACGTTACAGGACCACTTCGTTAAACGATTCCTCCCCCAACTCGCAGCGCGAAGGGGCGGAGCCGAAGAAAGACGGGCCCTTGAGGTCGTGCGTTGAAGTCAATCGTTGCCGCACGGGGTTTTCGGCACCAAATGTTAAGAAAGGGGCGGGCGAAGAGAAGCAGAGAGGCAGGAGGCCACCGTTCCGAGCAGTTTCTTCTTCTTCTCTTTATTCCTCTACCTCTTTTTCTACAGTAAGACCGCGCTATAAATTTCGCCGAAACACGGTTTACTCGCGAAGTTTGAATCTATCTATTTCACGTTGCTTGATCTTGTGGGAAACGAAAACAGTTATGTGGGGCACTTGACCCAATAGCGACGAATGTCGTTTTTTTCATCTCTGCTCGAAGGTTGGGTTGGAAAGGGGGGGCAAGTCTGGAGTTCGTTGGCACTCCCACAGTATATGATGGAGGGTGCCAGGCTGGGGACAGTGAGCACAGAGGGAAGAGTGTTGGGTGGGGAAGATGAGGTGGAGGCGGGTGTGATGTGGATAGGTATTCGTTTGGAGCCGCCGCTTCGAGCAGTAATGGGCTTCCCCTTACCCGGATATCCAGCTTAAGTTGGTGACCCGAGCACGGACGGCCAGCCGAAGTCAAGGCATCCCGGACTATGGACGCCTTCCACGGGGCGACGCGCACACATCAGCCTCTGCTGGAGAAATAAAAAAATTTTCCCTCCCCTTTCAGCTCTGCCTTGTACTATCGTTCGTTTCGCATGGCTTTGGCAGTTTCACACTCGGGTTTTTTTCCTCTCAATATCCTCGACCCCTACGACGACGGCCTTATCTCGCACGCGCAAGGCGCAGGCTTGTTAGGTTAGCTGGACGCCATGAAAAGGGGGGGGGGGGGCACAACATAGGCGTTGCTTTTTTTAACTTGGGATTTCAGCTAGAGGTTCGCAAATCATGCGAGAACGCGTTAAATATAGTAGTTTAAATAAGTTCCTAGCCCAGCTGTCGCGTGAGACGGTCTACTAGGCCGGAATTTTCCGCCACCAGGGTCGTACGACACCCCGATCGTCCGACGCTTTCTCGAGGTCTCTAGAAAGTCGTATTATCGGGGTTCCACTGTATATATTAATCGCACTCACCCTAAAGGGACCATGCAGAAAAAACACAAGTTTCGTTCATTCTAAAGATTGCCTCCTCAGAATGATACTGACACCACTGTTAACGTAAACTTCGCTTAGTAAGCTATGTAATTAGGAAGAAAGGGAATGGTCATGCGACCCGCTAGCTCATTTCCCGCAAGAGAACCTATGATTCCATATGCCCAGCTGTGCGAGTGACTGAGGCCGGCAAAAGCAAACGCCAACTAGGCACGGCTTATAAGCTTGCCGAGCGAGCTATTTGCGCTTAAATGTAATGCACATTCATTTTACAGCCGTAAGAATGGTGTGGTAAACAATGAAAGTAACGAAAATTCACGTAAGCATATAAGTACCGATGCGCACTGCTGTTGGTACTAGGCGCACTATGCTTGTTTTAGCTGCACAGCAATACACCGCTTTGGAGTTGTCTTACACGACACTGGCCGATTGGCGCAGGCGACGTTGTCTTAGGTGACCCTGTTTGTCGAGGATACCCCATGTTTCACGAAACGATTACTTTCTACTGTGGCAAGAACAACCCAGGTGCTAATACGGTCAAAAACAAAGCAACGGTGAACAACGGTTCATGGATGAGTATGGTAGCGCCACCTGGGAGGACTGACGGAAAGAAAGGCTGCATAGCCGAATGACGCAGTGGAAGTTCTTTTGAAAACGCACACTTGTGACTTTATGAGAGACTTTGCGAACACTCGATTTGGCGGGAGAATCAAAATTTTAAGCAAGATTTATTAATTTCCCAGTGAATGCTGCATCATTTGCTGCCGGACGAGCGCTAGGGGCACTATCAAACACGAAATCTTTCGAATAAAACAAACTTGTATTTTGTCCGCGTGGCCCCTTTAAGTGTGGCGCTCTACTTGCCCTAGAGCACTTCCCATCGGTGGAGAATAAAACCGGGGCTACGAATGAAAGCGACACGGCGCGCGAGAGGCCGACGCTGCAGTTGCCTACGAACCCCAATGTCGCCACAATTGCAGTTTAGTGCGTTGTTCAGTACAAAGACGAGGGAAAGGTCTTGAAGAAATGGAGATTTAGATACGATGGTAGCGTAGTAACTAGTGCATGCAAGGCGCCTCCCGAGCCGTGACAAGCTCGCACTGCCCAGCCGGCACAAGCGCTGGCGATTCGCAAACGATCTTTGAACAAATCTCTTTAGGTTAACTTCCGCGAAGCAAAATTTCCGGCAATGATATTTCGATTGTTATTTTGAACAAGTGACAGCCCTTGAGTGGCAATCGACTCTCACTCGCATACGCACGCGACCCGGTTCACCACGTGGCTGCCACGCAATAGCGAGCATACGTAGGCCCCGAAGTTTCAACAGCGAAGCTGTTGGACAAATTGTTTGTGTATGGTTGGTTGGTTGGTTGGATCCGGAACGAGAATGGCGCGTACCCACTCTGGGGGATTGGCCAAGTCTTATTGTGATTTCACTGCTGAAGAAGCTTAGTAATGAGTTTCAAACGAAGGGAAAATAGGGTACAGTGATGCTAACAATTTTGGAACCAAAAGAAGTTCAATACTACTGTACCAACAGGTATTTCAATAAACGATTAAAAATGGGTTGAAGCTATTGATTAACAAGGCAAGCGACCTGTTTCGGCCATAAATGGGTGAAGAGCGCGAAAAACATCCCCGTTGCACCGACCAAGCCCGACTGCCCCAAATGACAATAAATTAGGCACCGACAAGGCGAGACCCAGGCGCCGGAGGGGAGCCTCCAGGTAACGATTTCGGAGGGAAGAGAACCGCCGGCAAGACAACAGGAAGTGGTCAAGTGTTTCCTCCTCTTGACAGAAGCTGCAGATGGCCGATGGCGCTATGCGTGCACGATGCAGATAAAAATTCAAATTAGGTGTTCGACATCGAAAGCAAGTCAGTGTGACCTCGCACAGCCGAGACTGCGCCAAGTCACACTTCCAAGAGTACCGGAGATGCTCAATGTCTGGGCAGCCAGCGATGCTGTCTGGTGGGAAGCTGTCCAGTGAACTGTACCTTCGAAACCTGGTTCCAACAACATAGGCTATCGGGGGCACAGTATCAACGAGAGGACCATTCAGTGCTACTCCTGCCAGGTAATCAGCAGTTTCGTTAAGTTCAACTCCTCTGTGCCCTGGGACCCAGACCAGCCGGATTTCCCTGACATGTGCCGGTATAAGCATCGACAGCGATCGGCGAAGTGGAGAAACGGTTGGTGAAGATAAAGCGGAGCAAACCGAAAAAGAATCCGTCACAATGATCACCTGGGAATGCTCCTCGCTGAGCTTTCGAAGAGCGAGCGCGATTCCCAAAAATTCTGCCAAATATATTGACGTGAAATTTGGAAGACGAAGAGGAAATGCCCAGTCAAGTGCAGGTGAAAAGATACCTACACCAGCTTTTTTGTCTCGAACAGAAGCATCTGTGGCTATAACCACATTTGTCGGGAACTCTTCCAGGTAGTTTTCTAAAAGGCCAGATATCGTTCTCTCCGGCAAGCATTTGGCATTGGAGGGAAAAATGTTGACGAAGTCAATGTCCACCATCGCAGTGCGATAGTCAAACGTAGGTACAGATAATATGTTGATATTTAAAGGGGCGAGCAAGGACTGGACGAACACTACCTGTGGACGCTTGTACATGGGCCATGATTGGGCAAAAAAGGACGCTGGGGAGTGTACAAAAACCATTTGTGATGGTGATATCGTCAATTCCATTGCACGAAGGTGTGCTTCTACTGTCAACACCTTGAAACGAGATATCAGAGGAAGGATTCGAGCCTCCAAGTACAATACCCGAAGGGGGACGTACCTTGGCAATCCCAAACACAATCGCAAAGCTTGCCTTTCTAATGTAATCAATGGTCGGAGCTTGTAGAACGGATAACTAGAAAAAAGGATACAGCCGAATTCCAGAATAGGGCGCACGTACATGCGATAGAGCATAAGGAGGACGTCTCTGCGCATACCCGATTTCTTATTTCAATATCTCTTCAACACGGAAACCGCTCTCCCCCCTTTCACCGCAATGAAGTCAATGTGAGGACGCCAATTCAGAGTGCTCTCATAAAACACTCCTAGATATTTCAGAGAGGTAACCTGCGGTATTGATTTCTGTCTGTATGTCAGATCAACCGAAACTGGGTCTTTCACTGGGAATGCCAAGAGTGCACACTTGTCGACATTTAAGGATAGGTAGAAGCCATCCAGCCATGACTCTAAGGTCGACATATAAAGCTGGAGTGACTGAAACAAGACATGTACATTGCTTGAAGAGCTAAAAAACGCCAGATCGTCAGCATACAAGTACGACTGTACGCCCGCAATAACGGGAACCTCGCTGAGTAAGACATTAAATAAAACCGGAGAAAGAACGGATCCTTGAGGTAAGCCTCGCGTTTGATTGTAATGCGAGGAGGTAACGCCGCTCTGAGCAATAAAGAATTTGCGACCGGTTAAAAACATCCTAACCCACGAAGTAATATATTCGGGAAAACATAATCGATACATCTTTTCTAAAAGTATGCCATGTTCCACGCAATCATAAGCTTTGGCCACATCCAATGTCACAAGCGCTGCGGCCTCTTTGGAACGACGAGCCAGATGAAGGCGGCTCGCTAGGTCTATGTGCGCCGACCATATCGAGCAGCCTGGCCTGAAGCCCACCTGTCGAGGACTCAAAATGTTAGCACTATTTAAAACCTTTTCGATTCTGGCCAATAAAACCCTCTCAACAATTTTTACAAGATTAGACGTTAAGCTTATCGGCCTAATGTTATCCAATGAAAAACCTAACCCAGGTTTTTTAGGCAACGGAACAACTTTCGACAGACGCCAATCGAGAGGCACCCAGGAAGCGCGCAGAGAGTGGTTCACAATATGCAGGAGGTCTTCAGGCGACTCCGTAAACATCATCTTTATCATTGGGACAGTAATACCATGTGGGCCTGGTGCTGCATCGGGTACACGCTGTAACACATCGTATAACTCTCCCTTCGTAACCTCTTCAAAGTTAAGAGGAGCCGGGCACAGGACAGGGGAGCCATCGGCCGGTGGGGCCAGTACCGGGTAGCGGGAAGTGAAACGAGCCTCCAGTCCTACAGCCAACTGACCGCTGTTTTAAAAATATCAAGAATATGACGTGCGCTCGTGCACGCGTGCCTCCAGTGCACGTTCTTCAAGTTATGCATACCTACTTATGGAGATTTCCTAATGTCGGTTGTATCTTTGTACTTACCACTAACCTCTGTAGTAGTAGTAGTAGCATTAGTAGTAGTAGTAGTAGTTGTAATAGTAGTAGTTGTTTTAGTAGTAGTAGTAGTAGTATTTGTAGTTGTAGTAAGATTCATTTGATAAAACCGTAAGGGGGAACGGGGGGAGGTCAAAGGGGGAATCCAAACTTCAGGACCCCAAGATTTATTTGCCCATCCCTGGCCCTATAGTAGCGCTGGCTGCGTGCAGCGTCCCAGCTGGACAGGGCTTCCTCCTCAGACTCTAAGGAGGTTTTATAGCTATTTTCGTCCCAAGTAATTGGGTAATCGCAAACTGTATGGCATAAATCGGCTTTCTGGTAGCATTGTTTGCAGTCTTCATTATACCTTTCTTGAAACATAGGTTACATAGGTTACAGGTTACGACTGTTCCGGCTTTCCGCGGTGTATCTTTGTCCTCGAAACAGCCGTCCTTCTCGTTTATTCTAGCCCTTGATGCGCGGGAGCACAGACAAAAGTGTGTGTTTGTGTTTTGGAATGGATGGACTTAGTTTTTCCCCATCACTTGGGAAGATGCCGCAGATAAAGTTTTCTTATGGCACTAATCAAGTCAGTGATAAAGAATAAAGTTTTTCTTGAATTCAGGCCATCTTATTAAAAAGGTGGGTGCCATGAGCAAGTATTGCGCGTGCCCATGCTGGGTGATTGGTGAGGGCAGGAGGCTATATATAGCAGTGTATAGAGTGCCGTCCGACGATATTCAAATATTAAGACTAGGGTAGCACCGGCCAAAGCCTCTTTCGATGTAGTGTAGAGGATTCGTGTTAGCTTAATGATCCCAAGGACGGTGGTTTGAGACGGATTTTGGCTCGTTTTTATTTTTTTTTCATCTTTAAACTGGACTACAATTTTTATGGCTTAACTTATTTTTGGTGTTTTAAATTATTTCTTTGTGTGCGTTAGGTCATGTTATGCTATGTTTAGGTTAGGTTGCCTAGCTTTACGTTATCTAGAGCGATGTAGTGCCAGACGCGTCAATTTTGTTACAAAACGCCGGTGGACGTCGATATAGTGGAGTGCTTATAATACCGTCGGGCGGCACTCTAGACACGGCCTTTCTACATACCTAACGAAATTAAATACTAAAACCTTGCGTCCAGCAACTTTAGGAATGCTAAGTGAAGATGACGGCGAAACCATCCCCACCAAAGTGTATTTATATTCTACTGGGCGGCTTCAATGCAACCGCCGCACAATTGGCCGAGACCTAGAACACCTGCAGCAAAATACCTCCGGACAAGCTGATTGCTCCGCCGCAAGGACTTACACTACAGCGCGAACTATCGCGCAAATATAGAACAAAATCCACCCCGACCACATTCCGATCCCACCGGTGGCTCAGGCTGCCTAGAGAAGACATAAATCTCAAAATCCGCCCGCGGGTGTGGTGGGACGTTTCCCGAGACACTCCCAGCCATTCTGCGTGCTGCCCACGCCTTCCTCATCGTCGGTCGGATCTGAGACTGGCACTACCCGACACTGCGCTTATTTTTATCCTCGTGGCCTAGTTCTCCGGTTCAAAATGAGCGCAACAGTGTTAGGCCGCAACGGTGTTATCAGTAATGTTACGTGCAGTTATTAAGTTATTATTTTTTACTAATAACCTCTGATTTCTGTAAGTGTTTAGAAATATTCGGGACAGGCCTTTATGTTGAAGTGGGCGGGAGAGGCTGTTTGCAGGTCATTTGGTCGCATCACGTATGTAAAAAGGCTGTATCAACCTAATACATCGTAACCAGAGCAAACGTAAAGTTCACCTAACCTGACCGAAAAATAATCTGACGCTAATTTAAACTTAACCTGACATAATCTGACCGAAACTAACCAGAATTTTATTCAAATTTAATTTCATTCGAAGCAGCCTGGTTCCACGGAATGACAAAGAGGAACCGATCAGGCCGATGACGATGATAGTATTGCACGCGAATTTCAACGCACCCACTCGAGAGGAAGAAGAGAACTGAGCTCCCAGTCGGCTGAATACAGCAAGACCCCCGCTATGGCGTGCCCGGCGGCCTTCGTGGAGGAGACCATCAACAAGAACATGGTGACGATATTCTCCAAAAGCTACTGCCCCTTCTGCACGAAGGCAAAGAAGGTCTTCGACGACCTTCGCGTGCCCTACACGGCCGTGGAGCTGGACAGCCGGTCGGACGGCGACTCCATCCAGAAGGTGCTTGGGCAGATGACCGGCGCCAGCACGGTGCCCAGGGTGTTCGTCAACAAGAAGTGCCTCGGTGGCGCCGACGACCTGGTGGACATGATGAAATCTGGAAAGCTGACGCCCCTGCTCACTTCGCTGGGACTGCTCAAGAAGTGATACTGCCCTCTCCACACACCGTCATCTCGTCGGGACGAAAAATTGTCATTGCTCAAGAGAAGCCCGTTCCTGATGCCTACAATTGCAGAAAAAACTGATCCCGTAGTGCGAACAGCAAGGGGATCTTACCGATGGCCACACGCACTCTCCAGTGTCCAAATCAGAAGAGCGAAGAGTTAGTGCGTGGCGGACCTGATGCTCATCTTCTAAAAATTGCGGCCTCCATTTCTCCTTGACTAAATACTTTACTGCGTGGCACGTTCTTTCAAATGATGTAGTGGGGCTTCGTTGAATCCCTCGCAGAAAATGTTGGTGTGTTTTGAAGAAAAGACAAATGCCAGGTAGCTGCGATTAAAATGCGATCTGATGCGCAATCATATGCGTGATTATTGCTCATTCTGTGCTGTCTTGGTACACTTTGTGCCAGTGCGCTGTTTTCTTTTTTTAAGGCCACCTACTGGGCGAAGTAGCGCTAGCAATTGGACAAGCGATCACCAATGAAGCCAATTCCTGCCCAGCTAACATTGATTTCGCGAAAATTATGAATTGAATTTCAATGGGTTAGTTCAATAATTTTAGAGCACAAGAACCCAACACAGCCCCCTCCCCCCCCCCCCCCCCCCCTACTCCCGTCTCGTCTGAATGCACGGCACTGTCAATACTACGCTGTTGTCGTCAACGGGCTGCAGCGCGTTGGGAAAACGCAGCGGGAGTACGTTCCTTTGCGAAGGCAAACCGCCCCGCCAGCTTCCGAGGATTGTGTGTGCAGCGGACGAGGGAGGGTAATTATTAGGGAGCATATATCAGGTAGCGTACGCAACGCTATGGGCGACGGGTACCAGGACCAGACTGGGCAGGTGCGCGTTCGTTCCGCGGGGACAAGCGGCCCGCCTCGCAGAGCCCTCACATTCGTTCCTGTGAGGTGCCCGTGCGGGCATGCGCAGTCGGGTCCAGCTACTCGCCGACCCTAGCGTAGCGCACACTAGCTGCTGTTCTAAAACTCTCTATTCTTGACTGGCGCACCGGCTGCCGCGACTTTCACCGCGAGATTGCTCTGCAGCGAATTACCGTGGGAACTGTTGCGCTCCGCTTGCCGCCCCTTTCCCCCTGGCACTTATGAGTAGGACTGCGTTCTCGCCGCCGCGGGATTGCTCGCCTGCTCGAGTAATGCACAGGCTTTTCACCCGTAAGCGGTGGCACCTAACTCATTATTCGGCAGATGGCTGAGTGACAGCTGTCTACGTGAATTTGGAGCCTCTCCGCCGCATCTACGGAAGCTGGAGGGGAGTGCCACAGAGACAGTAAGAGCGAGGTGTTATAAGGCCGACCTTGGCCGAAAAAGAGCGTTGTTGTCTCAGCTCTCAGCTACGCTATTCCCGGCAACACGAGCTTTCAACTCTTGAAGCTATGTTGAGATTTGCCAGACCCCTAAGCAGAGATAGAGTCGAGGATCGCGTCGCACGTTAGCTAAGGGTGCAGCTGTGTACCCAGCAACGAGACTGGTCCTGCGGTGCGAACCTAGTCCCAGCCATTGTTTCTCAAGTGGTTTGCGTACACTTATAGCATAGTGGAGTTAAGCTTTTTGTACGCTTAAGTGATTTGTACGCACCTTGAGTTAGTGCCTAACTGCAGTTTGAAGTTTTATTTCCAATCCTCACGCCCGGTTACTCCCATGTAAACAGTTGAATATAAAGTTTTCGCTTCCCTTCATCATATATTAACAACCTCTCGAGTTCGACTATTCCGCCACGGTCTTCTAGAGTTACTGCACCTTTGCCCTGCAAAGCCTCCTGCCAAATCAACCGAAGCCCAGGTGATTGGGTTCCTGATCGACGCCGATCTTCCAGGAAACAAGCATATCATCGCTACCCCATGTATGCATTCCCCGCAACAGTTGCAAAGGGCGGACAGGGGGAGGGGGGAGCACTCGAGCCAGGAAACGCCCGTGTACAAAACACCGGGTTGGAGAGGGTGCGGTCAGGCGTCAGGCCCATGTGCGTCCCAGTGTGATGAAAGTGTGGCGTCGGTTTCTGGCTCTGCACGCCACAATAATGGTGCCCTGTTTTGTACACTGTTTTACGGTCTGGAATACGGGGTCAACGATTCAATCGCTAACGTGACAGTCGAAAATAGCAAAATAGCAGTAGGGCAGTCACACATGTTCCATTCGAGGATAACCATATTTTAAGAATGACATATCGCTACCTATACTGTTAATGGTTATTGTTGTCAATAATAAAAGTAGTAAACTGATAATCTGAATGCTCATAATATTTTAATTAATAATGTTAGTGTCAACATTCCATGCGGATGTGAGCCTGAACGGCTATAGAAAGAAAAGAAGAGCAAGATGTGCTTGTTATTATCATTTGAGCATCTATTCCTTTATTTCATATCTGCAATATCGTTTACAATCCTTCCCAACCACCTTTACTATCCCTCTAGGGGGCACCATAATGGATTAGACATTTTCCTACCTTCATTCCCTGTTTTTTGGCCGATCTCATGATTGGGCATGCGCCAGTCCTATTAAAAGAACAAACACAACAGTTTGACTGTACACGTGAAGTCTCCAGTTATGTCGCCCGCGGCTGCATTCATCGAGGAGACCATCAGCAACAACCTCGTGGTAACATTCTCCAAGAGCTATTGCCCCTTCTGCAAAAGAGCCAAGGCGCTCTTCGACGAGCTGGAAGTGCCCTACGTGGCAGTGGAGCTCAACACTCGAGTGGACGGCGACGAAATTCAGGATTTGCTGGAACAGATGACCGGTGCCAGCACGGTGCCCAGAGTGTTCGTCAACAAGAAGTGCCTGGGCGGCGCCAGCGACGTCGAAGACATGCATAGCGCGGGTAAGCTGGAGCCGCTTCTTCAGTCGCTGGGGATCCTACACTGACTTTGCGTAGACTAACTCCGGGAGAGGGCAGAAAAATGTCAGCAAACGGGAGGCACCCATTGCCGGAAAACTACGAAAGAAACTCGTTGCGTGCAATTAGGAAAATGGACATCATCAGGACGAGATCGACCGCCACAATTACAAGCCCGAAGAGAACTCTTCTGATGTTGATGACCGGGACGGAGAGAACAAATGTGGTGATACTTGCTGTAGCTGGCGCTCGACATCATGCCTAGTTTCTGAACGAAACCCTCTACACCCTACCAGGTTCCTCCTCGTGCGATGGCGCGGCTGTGCGGTGTACTGTGCACGAAATTTCCGGACGTTTTAGTGAGAGAGAAATCTATATTAAATGTGCTTTCCAACTGCTTGCAAAGTTGTGTCTTTGGAATTTTATACAAAATTATCGTATCGGCCTCTTGGTAAAAGAACTCATTGAAAAAATTTGATTAAATTCTGGTCGTGGTATTTTTACCCCACATTATTCAGTTGATTTCACCAGAAGGTATGCCGGGTCGGAGTAACCGACATACGATTACAACCGCTTTTGAGCGACGCCGAACACTACGGCATATGTCACTGTAGCATCGGTGTTTTTGGTTCTCGGTGCCTCGGTGGTTTACCAGCAGGGGGCTATGCCGAAGTTGTAAAAGGTGTCGCAAATTTTGAACAAACCCTTTCTTCGGATTTACCCCTTCAACGTAAGCGCACGTGTCTCTGTTGAGACCCTCGGGGCCGTCACCAACGCGACTCTACAATGGCGCAGCCGACGATAGAAGCCCCCAAAAAGCAAGCGCTCATCCTTTAAATAATGTGTAAACCGCCGAACAGGCGGCAAGCTTTTTTTTATAGTCTTTCTTGGGCTACTTAAACGCAGAAATTTTGGACTGTCTGTCTGTCTGGAACTCGATTCAGCCACCCGGCGAAAGTGAAACATAATTTGCGCAATAGTGTTATATACCGACTGCCAAATCTAAACGTCCAAGTCCCGTCTCAATGTTCATACTTGTTAATATTGTTGAAAAAGAGCAATACATTATGCAAATACAAGGTGGAAAATTCATAAATAAGTTACATTTACAGTGTTTCTTTACAAAAAATTGGATACGTGATTTTAGCGACATAAAATACTACATCCGCCACAGAAAAAGAAAATTCATTCCGTCGCCTGCTGTCGCCCGCGCCACTATAGCTTCTGACGGCATTTTAAGAAATCAAGCGGAAACAGTTCCGAAAGGTTCCACTAGATGTGCTGCACGTTCTTCTTCGAATGCACGTGGAGTAGGGCAACGTGGTCCTATAAACTTTGAAGTAGGGCGCCTCGATTCACGCGCGTCTCCGCTGTACGGCAGCGCTGGCATCGAGGCACCCGGCCTGTAACAGTGGAACGCGTAAAATTTAAATTGGCTTGAGCAAACCTTTTCCGTGTATACTTTGGGAGGAGTGGGAAGGACGAGGAACAGCATGAGAGGTGAGCGGGGAGGCAAAGGGAGGCATTTACTTCCCAAATGTCGACAAAATCGTCTTGTGTCGACATTTGCAATGAAAGGAGCAGATAAGCGACCTCTTTTGTAGCTCTTTGCTAAAGCCACTGATCGAGCTGGGGAGTCGGCAGCCTCCGCGAAGTACGCGCTCACGAGGACCCGCATTTATTGGTATTTTTTCCTGCAACGGCGACCTTACGGCGTGTACAGTAGCTCCGATGTTCCCAGCCTTATCCCAGCAGACTAATACTGTGTTGTCCGCTCCCCGGGGCTTTACGACGCGGTTGAAATGAGTTGGGAGCGGTTATTTTATGTGATTTGTAGAAAACGGCGACTGATAGCTGTCCATCACACCTGCTTGAATAGAAGTTACGACAGTTGTTAGGTTAAGCTTCGATAACTTAAGCTTCGCATAATTTGTTTCAAGGTGAGCCACTGCTGTTTACTGCGACCATGCTTCTCCCGTACACAACAGACAGATATAGGAATTCTTCACAGCTCTACGGGGAATCGAGATAAGTGAGCGGGACTCTGCCTGGTGATGCAGTAGTCACAGAAAGCAACGGCACTGACTTTTAGCACGATACTTGCGATAGAATGGGAGATACGGATCCCTTGCGCAATAGTTCGCTTTGCCACCGAGCATATTTTGCTGACGGAGCATGACACAGAATAACCCCTAGACATAAGCCATGTACAGCCACGTACAACATTGTCCACGGATACAGTTAATGACAACGCATTGCTGAGTCGGTAGGCAAAATGCCAAAATAGTGGTTCGCAATAGACACAAAAGGAAAGCCCCAACCTGAAAGCACGGGTGGATTGCCGGTCTCGTTTAATTGTTATAATTGCAAAAACATCGTTCAATGTATATAAATTCATCATAAATCCAACCTTCTTTCAGGTAACAACCTCATTTTCAGCTATCCTGTTTAAACATGCATTCAGTTGAAGAATTATCGCTGGCAATTTAAAGCCGACCAATTAGGGTATCCCCTTTGCATAGCGTTGTTGTATAAAGGGCCATTTTACTGCCATTCTTTCTTGGCATTTCATTACTGTTCGTTTTTTGCGGACTCAATCCTCAAATTCAGTACACAAAAGGGTATATTTCAAAATTTATAAGGGCAATTCATATCGTTTCATATTTCTCTCATTGAAACTTGATATTTTGTCACAGGGTTCATCTAGTCTCATTGCACTTTGCCATGGAGAGACTGGGCTTCCTTATACTGTGTGCCTTGCTATAGGCCATAGTCGTGAGGTGCAGACATTAAGGCAAATGATAGCGTGAGGGGGCTAGTCAGAAGACTGAGGCTGTTTTTTTTTCCTCGGCACAATGATACCTCACCAATGCAGAACCAGAAATAAAACATACTACCAGCCCTACTTGTTTCATACTACAAGTGGCGATTTACTATTATAAGTTCCTCTTTCTTGACTTAAATTTTCTCATATAGATTTTTCCTATTTTAAGGTCCTCTTTGTTGGCTTAAATTTCCTGATCCAGATTTTTCCTGTTTTAAGGTCCTATTTGTTGACTTAAATTTTCTGATACAGATTTCTCCTATTTTAAAGGAGTACTGACCTGAAAATTGTATGTTCCACGTTTATTGCTTTTATCGATGCTTAAGGGGAAGGTGAAGCGGTTTTAGAATTAAAAGAAAAATTGACTAGCAGCAAGTACACATTGAATAGTTCCCGTGTACGAAATATTTTCGCAATACATGCAATAGAAGCGGCGCAATGCGCAAACAAAAGTGGCCCGATGCCCCGCCCCCATCTCGCCGCGCGATGCCGGAAGACCGAAAAGCGCGGGCAAAAACCGGCTGAAAACCGTCATACTTGGACTTCCGACCTGATCAGCCGCCTCTGCCATGCTCTTTTCGCCGTGTTTCCTTGTGAATGATACTTCTTGTTGTTGTGATTGATAGCACCTATTTGTACAACTTTCGTGTTCAAAAAGTATGCACGAACGCCAAACGAGGCATACGTTATCATGCCGTATTCCTAAGCAGGATAATGCCACGCCGGGATGTTTGATAACATACGGAAGCGACAACCGAGATGGCTGTGCTTGATGACAGAGAATATACTACACTACGTTAGATACTTTTTAAAACGCTCCAGTGCGTTTTTCTTACTTCTTCTTTTCTTTTTTTATGCGACGGACGTGAATGTTCAAATTAGATGCTAGATTTAGGAAGGATGGTGAATACTCTGTACTTTGGCCCGGGATGTTTCTGTTTCGTTCAATTCGAGAACCAAAGTCACATTTGTTCAGGAAATACCTGTTTCGTCAAACGCGTTGGTTTTCTTTCCCTATGGGCTTAGAACAGTGTTCAAAAATTACGCCCACCTCCCCTCGCGGGAACCCTGATGTGATGCGACGCTAAGGGGGTTCAAGCGCAAGCGGAGAGCAACCGTCGACCGAAAGGCCGCCGGAGAGCGGCACACCGGTTATATTGTCACGAATGACACTCGGTACTTCTAGCGATCAAGGCTATAAAGAAGATTTAATGTGTCTAAACTCAAAGCTGCAGCCCAGAGCCCGTGAGGACAAGCGCTTGCCCGAGCGTTCTCGTCTTCTTTTCCGCTTCGCTGATGGTGATAGTCGCGGCATTTCTTCCCTGACTTGCTGTTGATGATAGTGGCGGCATTACTCCCCCCCTTCTGAGAGGGCATCGACTCGATGCTACGGAAAGCGAAATGACATTGTCCAACGCGGATCAACATCTGCAAGACGGAACACTTCCAGTTCTATACGTGGGTGCGTAGTCCGCGCCTCAACGTTCGTAGTAAGGCTTGAGCCGCACGACGTGTACCACTTCGGATCTTGGCCTTCGACAGGAGGCTGTTCGCGCTGTGTCAGGTTTCACTTCATAATTGAGGTCACCAATGCGGCGGAGTATTGTATAGGGGCCGAAGTACCGCTTCATAAGCTTCTCGCTCAGACCACGGCGCCGTACCGGTGTCCAAACCCAAACTCGATCACCACGGGTGAAATGTATTTCTCGTCGACGGAGGTTGTAGCGGTTAGCGTCAACGGATTGTTGATTTTGAATCCTGATCCTTGCGAGTTGTCGTGCTTCCTCAGCGCGCTGTGAGACAACTTCCGCATCTTCGTGGGTATGGTCGCTGGGCAAGTGGGGCAGCATTGCGTCGAGCATGGTGTTTACGTGCCGGCCGTGCGCCAAATAGAATGGAGAAAATCCCGTCGTTTCTTGGATCGCGGTGTTGTACGCAAAGGTCACGAATGGGAGCACTTCGTCCCAAGTTCGGTGCTCGACGTCTGCGTACATGGCTATCATATCTGTCATTGTCTTATTGGGGCGCTCTGTAAGTCCATTTGTTTGGGGATGGTACGGCGTTGTTCGACGGTGGCTGGGGTTACTCAAGCGGAGTATGTCCTGCGTCAGTTTCGACGTGGACGCCGAGCCGCGGTCAGTTATTAACACTTTGGGAGCCCCATGCCGCAAAACAATTGACTCAATGAAAAATTTCGCTATTTCAGCGCTTGTTCCGAGTGGCAGCGCCTTAGACTCTGCGAAGCGGGTTAAGTAATCCGTCGCTACCACAATCCACCGATTGCCTGAGTTGGACATGGGGAATGGGCCCAGAAGATCCATGCCAATTTGTTCGAAAGCTGTTAGTGGGGGCTGGATAGGATGTAGAAATCCGGCCGGCTTTGTTGGCGGCTTCTTCCGCCTCTGGCATTCTCGGCATGTTTGCGTGTAGTGACGGACTGATTTCGGAAGACGAGGCCAGTAGTACTTTTCTCGTATCCGGGCTAGTGTGCGGCTATATCCGAGATGTCCGGCGGTAGGGTGGTCATGAGAAGCTTCGATGATTTCGTCGCGAAGGCTGTCTGGCACAACGAGAAGCCACGACCTGCCGTTTGAGTCAAAGCTCTTTTTGTAGAGGACGCCCTGTCGAAGACTGAACGAGGACACGTTGCGGGAGAAAACTTTGGGAAGGTCACCTTGTTGGCCTTGAAGGTATGCCGTAAGTTTTTGAAGCTCAGGGTCCTGTTGTTGCAGTGCGGCCATATCAGAGCCATGTAGTACTCCCAGGAAGGCGTCATCATCATCGACTTCAGGCTGAGCGCTTTCCACGGGGGCCCGAGACAGGCAGTCCGCATCACTGTGTTTGCGGCCCGACTTGTAAATGATGAAAAAATCAAATTCTTGAAGGCGTAGTCCCCAACGAGCGAGTCGTCCGGATGGGTTCCTCAGGTTGGCAAGCCAGCACAGTGAATGATGGTCTGTGACTACACGGAATGGACGACCATACAGGTAGGGACGAAACTTTGTAACTGCCCAAATGACTGCAAGGCACTCCTTTTCGGTGGTTGAATAGTTTTGCTCCGCTTTGGTTAGCGTACGGCTCGCGTAAGCGATGACTCGCTCAGCTCCATCCTGCATTTGGATGAGCACAGCACCAAGTCCCGCGCTACTTGCATCGGTATGGACTTCCTCTACGAGTATGGTGCCGTCATTGACCTGGGCTCGAACAGCCTCACGCTGCGGATGCCGGATGCACCACGGAGTCAATCCTCGCCAAGTTTCGCCTCGGCCAGGGTGTTAGAGGAGCACGTGAAGCTGCCTCCGCTGGCCAGTGTTTTCTTGCCGGTGCAAGTTGACACGTTCCCAGACGGGGAAGCACTCTTAGAAGGAAGTATCCATCTTCTTCTGGAGAAGGGAATCGGGGTCGCCAGAGGCCTACTGCGGCTTCAAAATCGATGCGCAGAAGGTCTGGTGACAAATTTTCGAAACGATTCGCAGCACCTGACCAAGGGCATGGCCGTAGCCCACGTGAAAGGCATCGCGGAAATCTCAGCTGTTGACGTGGTGTCCGACGCCGATACATCGTCTCTGCCGGAAACGACAGCAAGTCTGGAACTCGACGTGAACTCAAAACTTTCGGGTCAACAAAGGAGTGAGATGCTTTCACTGCTCGACGAATTTCGTCACTGCTTTGCTACGCCGTTCGGAGTTGGCCGAACAACCGTTGCTAAGCACCGGATTTTGACTGATGACGCCGCGCATCCAACTCGCCAACCGCCGTATCGAGTTTCGCCCGAAGAACGAGAGGCAATACAAACCCAGGTGAAAGACATGCTGAAGGACGATGTCATCCAACCGTCTAACAGTCCCTGGGCTGCACCAGTGGTGCTTGTAAAGAAGAAGGATGGGACACTGCGGTTTTGCGTAGATTATCGCCGGTTAAACAAAATAACAAAGAAGGACCAGTACTTAGCACCTCCACCACAAATGTAACGAATGACACTCGGTACTTCTAGCGATCAAGGCTATAAAGAAGATTTAATGTGTCTAAACTCAAAGCTGCAGCCCAGAGCCAGTGAGGACAAGCGCTTGCCCGAGCGTTCTCGTCTTCTTTTCCGCTTCGCTGATTGTGATAGTCGCGGCATTTCTTCCCTGACTTGCTGTTGATGATAGTGGCGGCAATATGAGCAGCGCGCCCTAAGGAGAGGAGACCGCGGAGAGAGAGAGTACTGCACATGCGCAGCACCGCGCGCAGCGCCGCCCACCGGCGGAGTGAGAGCGCGCTGGGCCGCACACGCTCTCACCTGGGCACGCGCCGGCGCCAGTGCGTCTGCCACGGCTATGACGCAACGCAATCCAACACAATCCACTTTAATCCAATCCAAATCCAATCCAATCCAAGCCAATCCCATCCAATCCAATCCAATCCAAGCCAAGCCAAGCCAATCCAATCCAATCCAATCCAATCCAATCCAATGCCCCTCGCGAGAGTGTGTTCGCTATCGGAGAGGAGAGCGGGAGAGTGGCAGCGGACAACAACGGATGCACGCGGACAACAACGGACGCACGCGGACAACAACGGACGCACGCAGGAAGGACAGGGCCGCCGACAAGAATGCTCTGAGCGTCGCATCTAAAACCCAAGCCGATAATGCTGCGGAGGCACCAGTATGCTACAATGTTTTCAGAATAAATGCAACTGAAGCAGTAAGACGCCACTCATCGAAGTGCAGCTAGCGATCGCGGAGGCGCTGTAGCGCCGCTGCCCAAATGGCGCGCGCGCGCGCATGTGGGTTTGTGTATGGGAATGAGTAACGGGGCTGTGTATCGCGATGAGTAACCGGATGAGTAAAGAAAAAAGGAAATTCGGAAGCAGGGTCCGCCTGTTGGTTTATGCGTGTAGCGGCAACATACGTCTCGCATATACGTTTACAGCGCATGAACGGTATTTTTTTCGCGCAGTGCACGTACGTGCTTTTTGCTGGTAGATTGTTTATAAAACGCCGCTAATTCTTCGGCATAAATGGTTTCGTATATAGTAACAAACAGTTCAGACAGTACCTAATATTAACATAAGGAATAGAAACCCCATATGCTGGTTGCCTAGTTCATAAATAATTTTGCAGAACCCTCTAGCCGACGCCACAGTCACTGCTTCGGGGTCCTCGGTCGTGCAAAGCAAATTTTAGCTCCAAGATAACTGAACCAACAGCACGGGAAGTTATAAAATAAACTTGCAGTCATGTGCGAACAATAATCTGCAAGCTAAATTGCCGAAAAGGCAAGCACCGCTGCCGCGCAATCGTTCCCAATGCTTCCGACAACCCGCGCGGCCGAAGGGTGTCCTCCTTTGACGTCATGACAGGCGCAACCAATCAGGGGCGTCAAAAGACGAAAAGCGCGCGTCTTTCAAACGGGACCGCGCGTTTCGCAAAATAAATGCTGGTTGGACTCATGTGCGATAAACTTCAATGTGATATTCGTATTCAGCGCGCAAGAAACTATATAAACGTGCCTCTAACTCAATTTTTTTGCAAAGCACTTCAGCTTCCCTTTAATGGTCTGGCGAACCCGAAACCGCACATTAAATACTTCAGCGCGAAATTATTTACACTGAACGGCCTGAAAATCGTCTTCAAATTACCGCGCTTTCATACAGAAAGGCGCATATGACAGAATCCCGGCATGACCTCACCGCTTTGTACGGACGTCACGGACTCACTACGAACCTCCGCAACGATGCTGCGCCCGAAACCGCGCTCGACAATTCCACATCAAGGACGTCAGCCTCGTCGAACCGGCTGCCGAACGACGATGTGCACGCATCGCCAGAGCCTGCTTGTGCAGCGCCAACTCTCAGAGCATTGCCATTTCGTCTACACCATGGCCGCGGCTCACGCCACTTTTTCTCCGGGGCTGCTACACCCTACACCAACTCGTCCCATCCTCCACTCCCAGCCTCGTCCACCACAGGTTTCCCCACATCCCGGACGCTACCTCGCCGACGACCAGAACCGTGCCGTTATTCAACCCCTACCCCTTGACCACTGACTGCCCACGGACTCTTCCTGACAACGGACAAATTGTACATACCTGTACATAGTGCGCAGTGCATTTTCGTGCATTGTCATTTACATTCGTCACTTTACCGCGCTTCACGCTAGGGGGGGAGCCCTGTAGCGTCACCATCATCATCTTCTTAAGCGCCACCATCATCATCAGCAGATTGGCCAGCTGGCACGGAACACACTCGGCACCCGGCCCCCGGCACACCTCTGGAACGGCACCCTTGTTCTACGCGCCTCGTCCTGTCCATGGCACAGCCAACGCAACCGAAATAAACGTGGGCTCGGCCGCACCGCCTCATCGGCCGCCTACACTGGTATTAAACCAAGAGTATAAAGCATCGGTATATTAGTCCTTTTTGGTAAGATGACACGTCATCACCCCGCTAGAAAGGGGAAACCAATAGCAGTCATCATCGATCATCATCATCATCGGCACGATCCTCTCCCTCTGGCTGCAGGAGGGAAATGAGAAGGAACCTGCGGCCGCTAACTTTTACCTGCTGATTTCTTTGCTTTAACTGTAGAATTTAAACAGCGACGGCACTGCCGTCTCTCGGCCGAGCACCTGTTGACACTTCAGCCAACACGAGACAGCTCCGCTGTTCTATCAAATTTCACACTGAGTGGAATTCGATTTTTTTATGCGGTGATACCTAGCTACAGGCGCTATTTTATATTCGTGTTTTGGGGCATCTGCCATCGTTTGCCAGGTTGAAGAAAAATCATTGTGGCCTATAAATTTAGCTGCAAACAGAAATAAGAACACATGTCCGTTCCATTTCTGATTTGTGCTTACTTCCTGGAACATGACACCTGCCGATATGGGGGATAGACACCAAATGGCAGCGCCATTTGGGGTTAATTCCCCAATACATTATCTGAAGGGTCGTCTGCACTGGCCCAGTATCCACACGTTCGCGCATGCGGCACACATCAGCACTTTTGTTTTGTTTTTTTTTTGTAAATTTTAAACGGCACCCTTAGCTGGGCACGTAGTGCCATTCTTGAGTCATCATAACAGCAAAGCAGTACGTTCTCAGTTCTCTCGGTAGGCAATAACCGCTTGGGGTGAGTTCATGGGAATTCGTTCTTCAGATACAGGTCTTTCTTGCGATCGATACCTCCGCCGGTGTGCTTCGTAGCGTGGGCTCGCACTACATCCAGCAGTACGAATAAATCGAACAACTTATACAATGTCGTTTAAAGGCTCCAATAATAGCGAACGGCTCACTTGGGCCAGGCCAATCCCACAGCGCTGGGAATACGTGCTCGCGAGCGAAGACCATGAGCAACAGCCCCTTCACGCGGAGCCAGCACGAGCGCCAGAGAAGACGAAGCAGAGAAAAGAGGTGCTTCGTGCCTGCGTTGCCCTCGCAAATTTAGTCAGCCCGGAAGCTACCCTGACACCATACGCGATGAGGTAAGGTCTCAAACCAATTGCCCGCTATGCCATACTGCTTTGAGTTACTACTATAGTCTTCTGCGACAACACGGCGGCATCTCCCCTCCGATCGAGGGTAGGACTCCCTGTGTTCGACTATCTTGACACGTAGGCTGTCGAGATGTGCTATTTACAAAGCTCTTCCACCTTCCGTGCATTGTCACTGGTAACCCACTGGTAACCCAGCCTCTATCCCTATCATGGAGCGTGATCCGTGCGGGATCACCTGGTTTCTTTTCACGACATAACTATGCACTACCGCCTCTCCCGCTTGATCTATTCTCCGGCGGCCACAACTATCGACAAGGCAATTCTAGGGCCCACACGTGGCGCCTTCTTCATAGAGGCACATTTCCAAATAAAGAAAGAGAGATAGAGCCGCCAACAGGATGTAGCAGAAAAGAAGCCTTTGATCATTTTTGTGGCTTCAGCCTTCAAACCAAGAAAGCACACTTAAGTGTCCGAGTAATTAGCAGTAATTAAACGAACTAAGGGGATTTGTTTAAAGCGCATGCGTTTACTTTTAATTATTTTGCCAAGCTTCCAATATTTTGGCCGACTGCTGGAGCTTACAAGCAACATCGTTATCGAGTTTATTTCTGTGTAACATCTGGTAGTAAATCACCTCCGGTGGGGTTGCTTGGTTGGTGAAAACTTTATTGAATGCATGCAGAACACCTCAGTGGTCATAGCAATCCTTTGTTTTCTTTCTAAAACATTTCGCTTTTTTATACTTAAGCTGCATAGGAAATTAGTTGCTTCATTTCTTTACCTTTATCCGCGTGTCATTAGTGTTCTCTTCATAAAATCTGTACCGCATTTTCCCATACATAGGGGCCGTGTATCGTGCGGGACCCAGTTTGACCCTCCCGCATGCGGTAGCGCCTAGGTCGTACACAGATTCAAGTGCATTCACCCTTAGGTGTTCCACGTGATAGCATAAAGCCTGATCGTGGATCAAAATTTTCATCGATATTTTGGCCTCCAAGGTAACTGAGCCACTATGACATGCTTGCTCCGCAGGGACGGTGTAAAGGACAGGCAAGGACGAGCGGTTTTGAATCACCCTCATCGGCTTTCCTGGCTTATTGTTAAGCTCGCCATAGTGTTGAGCTAAGAACTAGCTTGACCCGCCAGAGACCTTTACCTAAATATGTGTCACAAACTTCGGTCTGCATTTATCAGAAAATCAGCTGCCACAAACGGACATCCAATCTGTGAGTTCACGGTCAGGGGAACAGCCACTGAGCAGGCGTTGTGAGTACCATGGTAAAAGGCCCAGCGCTGTTGAGAGGACTTCGAGAGACGAAATCGTAAGTAAATTGATTGGACGCTACGGCCAAACGTCAGATGACATTGCGCCGCAATCACCATGCCACGCAAGGGCTCTTCAACGCTTCGAATAATAACAGTGGTCTACAGCACGTATATGCACCACTGCCCATGGAATTCTTTGCCACGGGCGCTATCTGACTGAATGAAATGATTTTAACAGCTGTGCTCAGAAATCGCATTATAGAGAAGCGTTATCGCCCTCTATTTGTCTTCGGATAAATCATTTCTCATCATAAAAAATTACTACAATTATCTGCGCAGAAGTTGGTGTGTTAAGTGGGGTTTGGTACCTCGGGGTTCCTTTTAGGGCCATCTAGGGAATCTCACATGTCAACCTTCAGTTGACTTCACACCCTGTCGGTTCTACTCAATTTGAAACACAGAAAACGAGTGCTGGTGTCGTTCTTGGATCGGAGGACCATGAGATCGGCTGCGCGGTTCTGCCGCTCCTGGATTGGCTTCGCCACCATGTGCGCCCTGAGCGTGGTCTCGGTTATTCTCACGTCGCGCATGCGCACCGAATGGAGAGCCTCTTCGCACTACCCGGCCTCCCTGTGCGCCCGCAGCCGCACCGAGGTGGTCGTGGTGATCCGCTCGTCACCACTAAACCTGGCTCGAAGGGATGCCATCCGCCGCACCATGGCCCACCCGGCTGTCCAAGCCGCCCTTCCAGCGTGGAAGTTCCTCTTCTACACGGGCTGGATCAGAGACTCCGGAATGTACGTACTTGAAGCCTTTTTAAGCGCAGTATAACTTTACTTAGAGTGTTGATTGATTGATTGTAGGGTTTAACGCGCCGACGCAACGCAGGCGATGAGGAGCGCCGTAGTGGAGGGCTCCGGATTAATTTTGACCACCTGGGGATCTTTATCGTGCGCCGAAATCTCGTACACACGGGCGTTTTTGCTTTTCACCTCCATCAGGAAAGCGGCCGCCGCGGCCGGGAATCGAACCCGCGACTTCCTGCTCAGCAGCGCAACGCCTTAGCCACTGAGCCACCGCGGCGGGTTTTACTTAGAGTGTGTTCATACGGATTAGTTGGTGTATAGTTCGAAGAAACAGCGCTGCGACTGGACGAAGAAGGCAGCGCGAGACTGGGCGAAACGAGACGAGACAGCGCCCAGTGTCGTCTCGCCACCTTCGTCCGGTCGTAGCACTGTTTCTTTAAAATGGATCTTACGTAATCTGCGTATTCGGGAAAATAATGTCGCGATGTCTGTCACTCTATTTGATTGTACGGGGTGTCCCAACTGCCATGTACCAAGATTTTTAAAAGGAAATGGCGTCACCCGACTGAAACCTAGTGCACAATGTTTCCAGTACAGTGGAGTAGCGTCCAGCATTTTTTTAGTTAAAGGAGCCATGAAGAGAAAACACAAGTTTGGTTCATTCGAAAGATTGCCTCGTTAGAACCATAACGACACCACTTATAACGCAAACTTCGCTCAAATAAGCTACATAATTAGGAAAAAAGGAAATGACCATGCGACCCACCAGCTCATTTTCCGCAACAGAACCTATGATGTCACTCGAGAATGCTCTGCGATTGGCGGAGGCCGGCAAAAGCAAACGCATGTTAGGCAGGGCTTACAGTTTGCATAGCGAGCTAAATGCCCGTGAAACATACTACACATTCTTTTTATGACAAAGAACGGTGGAGTAAACGGTTGAAGTTCCGAACGAACACGCAAGCGTGTGCGCCAATGCGTACGAAACTATACCGCCGGCCGAGCTCGACATCTCGCCGTCGCGCAGACGAATTTTCGGTTTCGAGGCTCTTAGGGGCCAACGAACCGTCCCAGCACGCACAGCCGCGACCTTGCTTGGTATCGTAATCCCTTCGCAGGAGGTTGGCCGTCATATCGCCAACCAGAAAAGGTAAAAATAGAAACGAGGGGAGTAAGGAACAGCAAGCAGCGACGAGATAGTGACAGTCGTCGCAGTTTCGGAATGGTGTTGGCTTGCTGCTATTGTTAGGAGCTCGTTTCCAGTTTACAACCACTGAAAACTTCAGTTTGTTCGAGTACTTTACAATGAAATTTCGTTGCTACGTTTTTAAATGCCCATGTAGTACGGGCAAATCGTCGAGGGAGTGCGTCATCCCCGGTGAGGAGATCTCCTTTCATGTGCTGCCCAACGACGAACCTCGGCGAAGCAAGTGGCTACGTTTTGTGAACTTGGCAAACGGAGGAGAAAGAGAGCTAAAGGAAGTACGAGTGTGCTCGCTTCATTTCCGAGGAAGTGATTACGGCAGGGACCCTTACGTTAGCTCACTCCTGGGACATGCTGGCGCTCGTCGCCGACTTCGTCAAAGCGCTCTGACCTTGGGGGGGAAAATGCAGTAAACACCGCGCATTGACGCTCGTATCTTTCTTGTCGAAGCAGAGAGCTCGCGCGAACGGCTTTCCATACACGACACCGGCCAACTGGCATAAGCGATACTGCTACTGAAATTGAACTATTATTAACCGTAATAAAAATACGGCACATACGTACCAGTCTGTATTCGTCCGTCGCGACGGGGCTGACGAGGCAGCGGTGCCGACGGCAGGGCGTTCGTCTGTTGTGGCTATCGCGGAATTGTCGCTTTCCCGTCCACCGCGTATCCCACAACTCTTGCCGCTAGTGCACTTAGAAGCATTGAGCGTTCAAGTGGTGTGAGGTTGTTAAATGCAAGTCCAATCTCCTCGGCGAGAGTTTTGTTCTCCGGATCAGGCGATTGCATGACTAGGGCTGCGGGTGCACTAGGTTTTACTAATATTTTTAAAATGGCCGCCGTCTCGGTCGACTCCCGCGTGTGGGTGCTATATGAGGTCGACATACTAAGTATCTGTTTCATGGACCGGCTCGTATGACGCCATTGTTCACGTCACGGAATCTGCAATTTTAGCGGGAGATTTAAAATTTCGGCTTAAATCCTTATTTCTCAGTGAATAAAGCATCATTTGCTTCCGGGAAAGCGCTTGGGGTACTATGAAACACCTAATCTTTCGAATAAAACAAACTTTTGTTTTCTCTTCATGGCTCCTTTAATAAGCCTCAATTAGGTCATTGTAATTATTTATTTAATCCCACAAGTACTGTCACAATTTTCAAAGTGTCAATGAGGCACTTGCACGTACCTACAAGGGACATCTAACTGCGGTATGTTCAGCGACGTGCTAATCGCCTACTCATTCTTTCTGGCCGATAAAGAAATACCGCAAAATATGAAAAATACCACGCAACGGCGCTCCCGTCCGCATCATAAAGCAACACCAACGAACAGGCCCCCATAAGTTAGCCAGAATGAAAACAAAGGAAAGAAAAAGAGGACAAAGAAAAGGAATCGCTGCTAGGGCTATGTTCAGACCATAGAGTTTCTTAGTAAGTATACTGAGAGGAAACTGCGCCTGGTTATCCATGTCGTCGTGGGGGTTTATTGGAAGACCCCCTTTTTGGCTTGGGCTTGGCATGACAATTGGATTCTTAAGTGGTTTAAGGGATTTGCTTTCTTCACTATGCTAGAGTGAACTATAATATTTTCTAGTTCACGGTATAGCTATGCATTAACACGTCTACGAGCTACGAGGTAGCCGAAATCCTTCCTTTTCTGTGGTAGCCGTGTTCGGTGAAACAGCAGGCAGTGCGTTATCGCACCTGACGTTGGTCATGCCGCAGTTGAAGGACGTATGACTGAGCGGGTAATATGCCACTGCGAAATTTGTAACCGACGAAAAAAATAAACGAAAGGTACTTCGATGAAGACAAGATACGACAGAAACCGGCGCCTGAATCCGTCCTATCTTGTCATCGTCCACGACTGTTTAACGCCACGTTTTATCTTTTCTTGTTAAACTGCAGCTGACAGTCGGTGCACCGGTTCACCACGAAGGTGACGTTTTCTTAGGCACGCTGCAAAAACTTTCCAAACACTTCAAACAACTTATTATTAGAAATAATGGTAAAGTTTATAAAATAAGCGTCTATAATGAGTTTCCTCCCCAAATATTAACATTGTGCGTAACTACCACCTCGGCCTGCAAAATAGCAGGAACAAACGTTCCGGCAAAAATACGCTTTACTTCCTTTTTTCTTAGTTTTAAAACAGCCTGTTTTATTTTCCACCTACATATTTGCACACTATTTTTCGCGCGTTTTTGTGGAACTTTGTTTAAAATTGCGGTCACTAAAGCGTTTCAATCCAAGCCAGTGATGAAATTTAGGCGAGCGCATGACCTAATGGCGGCCCATGACGACACAGACGGCCTTGATGTGAGCCGCAGAGACGCTAGCGCCAGATTCCTCTCTAGTGTATATTGTAAGAAACTCTATGGTTCAGACTACCGACGCAAAAGCCATGTCGTGATTTTTGGACGTAAAAAACGGCATGACACGCAGTTCAGTTGGCTGAGACGGGAAATGACGTCATTCCTTATAGTTATTGCGACAGTTGCGGCAGCAGTCTGAACCCGGCATAAGCCGCGAAACTTGCCGTTGATGTTCTTCTATGCCTTATCAAGGTGATGGGCTGTCTCTTCGAGCGTGCTACATGCGAAGCAGTTGCCTTCAATCAGCTTATTTGAGGGCACTGCTTTATGATGCGGGATGGAGCATCGTCCCGCGGTAGTAAGTGCAGAGCACTTTAGGCGCTCGCCTTGTCGACGTAGCTCGCTCGCTGGACCCAAGTAGAGCAACAGGTCGTTCCGTTGTAGCGCTGTCGTCGCGGCGTACCACGAGGCTTCGGAAGCCAAGCGGTTTACTAGACTTAAGCGTTCGAAACTTGTGAACTGCTGGCGCTTGTCCTACATCTCTCTGTTGTTTAGCGCAAAGGAAACTATAGGTACATTTGAGGCAAAATATACGTAATTAACCAGCAGCACCCGCGTTCATTTGGTTGGGAAGGCTCGTTGGGTTGGTTTTTACGATAGTAAGCGAAAAAGTCGCCGCACAAGAAAAAAAAAATGGCGCGTTCGAAATGATTCAGAAAGGCTCCAGCACACAAAATTAAAGCAAGCACAAAAAGAACAGAACGGCCGCTGGCGCAGTTTTAGGCAGGGGGTGCGCGAGCACTGCGATGGCGGGAAATTTGAATTGCATGGAGTGGTAGCAGTGAACGGATAACGGCACTACAGCCCATTATGGCTCCGCACTTCCGACAGCTTTCACATTGAGTGGAACGGCGTGTTTTTTTTATATCTCGGGTTTTTTCTTTATCGGTCAGTAAGAATGAGCAGGCAGTTAGTACGTTGCTGAAAATATCATCGCTACATGTCCCTCGTACGCACCTATAAGTGCCTCAGTGGCAACTTAATAACTGGGGCAGTTCTTCTCGAATTAGATAATCAATTACACTTACGAAATTAAGTCTTAAATAATTGCTGGCCGCTACTCCACTGTACTGGAAACAGTATGCACTTGCTTTCTTGGATTACGCTATTGCTCTTTTTTAATATGTTGATTCACGGAAGTTGGGACACCCTTAGTACACTTGCCACCTAGATAAAAAATGGGCCAAAAATTCCCTAGAAATGAACGACTACATGCATCACTCAAAAACGTGAACATGATTCAGCGCAAAGAAAACCGCTGGTTTATTTGAGACAAACACATAACCGATTGATTGATTGATTGATTGATTGATTGATTGATTGATTGATTGATTGATTGATTGATTGATTGATTGATTGATTGATTGATTGATTGATTGATTGATTGTGGGGGTTTACGTGCAGAAGCTACATTTTGGCTATAATGGGCACCGTAGTGAAGGGCCCCGGATTAATTTGGCCACCTGCACGACATAAAGGGGGTCCTACCCGCCACCGATACATGTGTAGTCATTAGCAAAAGTTTACGGACCAGGAAAATGGCAATTTTAGTTTCTCTTCCGATAGCAGCCCACAAACTTTGGTATGTATGTGAGATGTCGTGTAATTACTAAATTACTGCAAAAACACCGTGCGTGGTACCTCTGGGCTGCCGTGGAGCAGAGGAATAACTCAAAATTGATATATTCGGGCTCCGTAAACTTTTGCTCTCGGCGCCACATATAGCCGAATACAGCAATCTGTAAATTGTAAATTGTAAATCGAAATCGAAATTGTAAATCGAAAATTTGCCCGCGTATCTGCTTGCTCCGCTGCAAATGTCGTCGAAAGACGATCTTCTGCCGGCCCTGCTAAATAAGTACGGTGTTTTCCTTACGTTTTCTGGAGATGTGCTATCGTCTCGACATTGCATTTTATGACGACTGCCATGGCCGCTGGAAGTTTGAAAACCGCGTTATCTGGCGCCCTCATACTCCAGAGGTATGTGCACACAGCATACTGCGTATGCACTAATGCATCATTGAATGGTGCAATATTGTCGCCGCGTTCACTCATGGAGAAGGCGAATACAAACAGCGGAGCGCACCACAGAAGATACAGGTCATGGGCGACACTGGTGACGCCACCTGGCAGTGGTCCTGGGAAACACACGGAAGTGCGCGCACAGGGCCATTGCCAATTGGCGCCAATTTTAGCCTCAACTGTGCGCTTCGGGGTTCGTATTTCTACAGTAACTAGTATTTCATTTGCTCTCGCAAAAATCAAGCATCCCTGTATGTTTTAATAAAGGAACACTGTAAATATCACTCTTGCATTAATGTTTCGCTTCAGCTATACGTAATGTTTTAATTGATTGTATTATTGTAGGGTTTTAACACGCCGACGCGATGCAGGCGATGAGACACGCCGTAGTGGAGGGATCTGGATTAATACTGACCACATGGGGATCTTTAACGCGCGCCGAAATTTCGTACAGACGGGCGTTTTTGCTTTTCGCATCCGTCATAAAAACCGCCGCTGTGGCCGGGATTCGAAACCGCGTCCTCGTGCTCAGCAGCACAAAGCCTTGGCCACTGAGCCACCGCGACGGGTATACGTTATGTTTTGTTTTTCAACAATAATGACAAGTACGAACACTGCTACGAGTTTTTTTTTCTTGGCAAAAAACAAGGGGAGGCTGAGACTAAAGGCGAACGCGGCCTGAGAGAGGCCTCAGCCACCCGATTTACAGCGTACATAACAACACGTCTGTTCACAAGTTTAAGCATGATAGCGCAATTGTAACAGAGAAATAGCACAGAGCAAAGTCATTACTACACTTCTTATGTATTATACAAAGCATAGGTCTCAAATTCACAAAGGGATCACAATGTACACATGAACGAAATGTTTAATATAAACATCTAGTTCAACAACTCTCTTAACTTTTGACTGGCGGCTGAATCGACAGACAGACAGACAGACAGACAGACAGACAGACGGACAGACGGACGGACGGACGGACGGACGGACGGACGGATGGACGGGCGGAAGGACGGACCACAATTTCAATTTCCACGTACAAGTAGCCCAAGCAAGTCTGCCTTTAAAACCGCGCTTTGTCATCGCAGCGCGTTTCCTCCTTCTGCCCCTAGTCTTCGACTGCCCGTTGCGGTGGCTACTATCGGCGGCACGTCAAAAAGACACTGAGCGGTGGAAAACTCGCGATACAAATGCACCGATTAGTGATGCTTTATCAGCCGCACGGGAAGTGTCGTAAGTGGCTTGTTCTCTTCACTGATTATCTGAAGAGTGCCGTTTCACGAGTGGCTCCCCCGTTTCAGGGTGGTTCTTGCGTTGTTGCGGTAATTCATGCCGGCGGCACGTGAAAAAGGCAATTTAAAACGCTTAGAGAACCTGTTCCCGCAACGCGCAGGTTAGGACCGCTTTGTCAGTCGCGATAAACGCCCTTCCTGGGGTTGCACACAGCAAACGAGCGGCGCACGCAATCAGGGTACAAGCGTGTTTTGAGGAGCTGCACCTCTGTCTTGTAACGAGAAGCGAGGTAAGAGAGCGAAAATAGCAAATATATGCAAACACAATGGCGTGTAAGCATGCTATTTAAGCAAGAGTGCCTCCGCCACCCGATGACGCTGGGCGGACGATTGTTATTCTCTTCGCGGGAATTGCGAGAATAAGCGTCCTATAGCAGGGTCTCTGCTTCGTGACGCACGTGGGATAATCGATGACGTACATGCGTTTAAATGGCGTCGCGCAAAAACACGCAGGAAATGTGCGAAAGGGGGCGAAAAACTTTTCAACGGTAGTGTGAGCATCCCGCTGAAGGTAAAAATGTATGCTTAGCACAGATTCCGTTCAACACCCAACCTTACGGCTGCGCTTGTTCATATGGTGCGGTCAAAACGGCTTTGAAGGCCCCTTTAGCCTGCGCCCAAATTCAACACACGGGTGTGTTCCCTTTTCACCTCCAATCTCAAAAGTGGCCACCATGGCAGTGATTTAACTAGCGTCCTTGAACTCAGCAGCACAACGCCTTACGTACTGAACCACAGCGGCGAGTAAACACATAACCTACAAAGTACCGTCACTGTTTTAATTGGGTATGTCTTTTTTACCATAGGAAATAAAAGCCGCGTTAAAAAATTAGCAGTGGCTTAGCTCGACTATGCCAGGATATACGTAGCGTGGACTAAGGTTCAGCACGCTTACTCCAGTTGGATCGGATTTCAATCCAACACAATCAAATTTAATCCGTTCCAAATCAAATCAAATCCAATCCAAGCCAATCCGATCCGATCCAATCCAAAACCAATTCAATGCTTCTCGCGCTTGCGCAGAACGGCCCTTCACGGCACACGCGAAACCGCTCAACCTCGGCCAGTGTAGCTTGCGCTACAAAATTCTGTCGAAGAGGCGTGAGACGAAAGCATACTGCGCGAACAGATGGCACACGAGCAGTGCGAACGCGGGAAAATTGAATTGAACAAACATCCATTCCATTCACCATGGGACGAGCGAGAGTGGAGGAGGGGCGCCTCAGGGAAAGAGGGCAGAAGGTATTACGTGGCAAGTGTGCAGAATGACTATCGTATTTCGATGAGATTGATTTACATTGAAGCAAGAAGATGTGCGGCCAGTTTTGTGTCGCAGTACCAAGGTTGCGTAGAGCCGCTCTCTCGCTTCAACCTCTTTGAAATAGGACGCACATAGCGGATCGTTAACTCTCGCTTAGCCGTAGTCGAAATAACACCTGAGTTTACGAATATTGGCTCGCGCACAATAAAGCATTATTAAATTGGTTAGCAGCATAAAACGCGGTAATTAGTCAGCTCAGAAAAACGTATTTGCAAAGCGCTTTCACTCCTTCGGCGATGAATTCTCGTTCTACTGTACTTCAGCCATTTCCGCACGAAACGATGACAAAATCGGGCTTTTTTTTTTTGAACGCCTGTTACTGACATCCCCAGAAAATGTGTGCCCTTAAACGATGCGCTGAATTGTTTAGGCAGAAGTTAGATTCAACGCACCTCGGTAGAAACCGCTTGTGGAAACCGAGGCATACACAGCTTCGCTGTAAACACACAAGCAAAGAACAACGCTGCTAGGCAACACAGCCATGTGCAAGAACGACGAGTTGCAGTTGTGGTTGTGAGCGCGCTCTTCGACGGAACACCAAGCAAGGGCCCCGCTGACCTCGCACAGCGGCGCGATAGCCACAATTGTTCGGAGGAAGAAAGTGGATGGTGCACTCAGCGGCGTTTAATTGCACATTAATACAGCATAATCACCAGCCTATCTACGCCCACTGCAGGGCGCAAGGCCTCTCCCTTAGATCTCCCATTTGTCCCGCTCCTGTGCCAGCTTCTTGATCTCATATGCCCATCTAACTTTCTGCCGCCCCTGCCACGCTTGCCTTCTCTAGGGATCCACTCTGTTGCTCTTAATGACAAACGGTTATCTTTCCTTCGCGCTACATGCCGTGCCCACGTCTATTTCTTATTCACAACCTCTACTAATATGACCTTAACACGTGTTTGTTCCCTGATCCACTCCGCTCTCTTCTTGTCTCTTAATGGTACACCTATCATTTTCCGCTCCATTGCCCGCTGAGTCGTTCTCAATTTAAGTTGAACCCTCTTAGTGAGCCTCCAAGTTTATGCCCCGTAGGTGAGTACCGGTAAGATTCAGCTGTCATACACTTTCTGCTTCATGGACAGTGGTAAGCTGGCATTCATTAGAATGCCTGCAAAATGTACTCCACTCCATTGTTATCCTTTTAATTATCTCTGCCTCATGGTTGGAATCCGGGTCGCTACTTGGCCTAAGTAGTGACCCGGATAAGGAGATCCACCCGCCGTGGTGGCTCAGTGGCTAATGCGTTGCGCGGCTGAGCACGAGGTCGCGGATTCGATTCCCGGCCGCGGCGGCCGCTTTTCTGATGGAGGTGAAAGGTTAAAACGCCCGTGTGTACGAGATTTCGGTGCACGTTAAAGATCCCCAGGTGGTCAAAATTAATCCGGAGCCCTCCACTACGGCGTGTCTCATCGCCTGCGTTGCGTCGGTGCGTTAAACCCTACAATCAATCAATCAATAATGAGATCCGGATAATGATAATGAGATAATAACCGAGATATCATTAATATTTAAGCATTCACAACTCCTACGAAGTGGGGTGTTCTCGGTTCTTTTTGTTCACCCATAATAACTGCGTCTCCCCGACAGCATGAACGGTGTCCACCACGAAATCTCGAGCCACGGCGACGTTCTCCTAGCTCCCTTCGAAAGCAGGCCGAACAATTCGGTCGATATTCTTCTGGACGTCATGCACTGGGTCGTGCAGCGCTGCGCCAAGCCACGGCCTCTTCGCCTCTTCGTCCACACCAACGACACCGTGTTCGTAGACGTCATCACACTGGAGAACTACTCCGTAAGCGCAGCTGAACAAATATCCGCGCATTTTGGAACACCAACTGCCGCTGTTGCTGAATGAGTTAAGCGGCCGAATTCATAATGAAGTGTTCAATGACTGGTTTCAAACGCAGCAGTACTGCTTATCGAGGCTTCATGCAAGATATTTCTTTAAACACTTCTCGTCTGGCTTCATGCTTTCAATGCGGAATGCTTGAAATACTTTCAGTGCAAAATACAGTATGAACTGCACTTCTGCGCGTGCCTCTGTCATCGTTTTTCTTGTTTAAAGACTATCTCTGGCGTTTTTAAACCTGAAAATTGTGATCTGTCTGTCTGTCTGTCTGTCTGTCTGTCTGTCTGTCTGTCTGTCTGTCTGTCTGTCTGTCTGTCTGTCTGTCTGTCTGTCTGTCTGTCTGTCTGGCCCTCGATTCAGCTCCCCGGCCAAAAGTTTTAAAAAATTCTTGAATACGATGTTTATTTAGGCAAAAATTTTCAAACCCCCAAAACCGCATTTTACACTTGTCAACATCGTTAAGCGAAATTGAGCATAAGCCTAGACCTGAAGGCGGCATTCCAAGTCCAACAGTAATGCAAGGTTCCAATAAACGGCGGGCGAACGCGGGCAAATCGAATTGACTTGAGCAAACCTCTACCGTTTTTACCGTGGAAGGAGCGAGACGGGGGTGAAAGAGCGTGATAACTAGGCAGGAAAGAGAGGCACTGGCGTGTCAGGGAAAGCAGAAGACATCGTCTTTCAGCGACACTTGCGGTGATGTGGGCGGATACGTTGCGAATTTTTTGTCTTCATTCGTTGCCAGACAGCAGACGATTCGGAACTCCGCACTCAGAAGCTCTGAGTGATTACAATGGTAGCATCATAGAGCCGGCTTTTCGGATACGTGATGTAACTGTAAGCCTCGCCATAAGGTGCCATAATGCTTTCGCATCCAATGCAGGTAAGCCGACCTATAGCTTGTATTCACTAGAGAGGCACGCATGCAGGCAACCATGTGAGTGCGCGGTTACTGGTTGCGTCGGGCTCCGCGGGATGGCGGTACTTGTCCGTGCTAAGCACATGAGTTGTGTTGGATGTCCCAAACTCTATCCCACCGAACGCAAAGTAATGCCTCGAGTCCAATGTGAGCGCGATTAATAACATCTCTGTTGACACCACCGTTGATAATCGGGTTGAAAGGGAGCAGACGGTGAACACAGGTGTTTTTTTTTTCTTCAGCGTTCGGGCGCAGGGGCACAAGCCGTGCCATTTCCTTGGTGCATAGGCCATGTCCGTGGGCGTTTCCAGTGTTGCCAAGCGAAGAAACTGACAGCTTAACTTTTCAATGAATACCACCTATACCCCCGTATTCTAAGCCTCTCCTCGACACGGGGCTCCATCCGATGAGACCCTTAAAACTGTTTTTCACATGTAACAGCATTACGGAGTCCTCCACTCATCCGGGTCGCGAAAATACATTCAGTGGAGGACATATTCAGAAAACAGCTTAAGTACCCCCTAGGATTCAGTTAGCATTTTGTGACCCTTACGTTCATATCTGAGGTACCTCAAACCCGATGTTCCGTGTTGCGTCGGCGTAGAGTACAGAAAAAGTCACTGGCCAATCAACACGCATCCCCGGGTTCAATTCCCGTCCCTGCGACGATTCTTTTGTTTTTCAATTAGCTCCTGGCGAGCACTTTCTTGGTATAGTACCAGTTGCCCACAGCTCCGGCATTTTTTTTTTTCAGCTCGTGGAGCACATGACGCTTCCGCCTTTCAAATTGGAGGACAGCATTAGTACAACTGCAATTCACACGAACACCAAAACGACGTTGCTGCCTACGGGTAGTTGGAGCTGCGATGTGGAGGGGCTGCCTTCAAGGTGAACTGGAAGGCACAATAGGTAACGGGGTAATTGTAGAAATATCGAGGGAGGAACGCGGAGGAATAGGGGTGAGCCCGAAAAGTTGGAATCTTGAGATGGAATCGAAAAAATCGCACTTAGTTATTTTTTTACTAGGTGATCAGACAGCTTCGATTCGAAATGCAGTTGGCTCCCGTTAATACGGAAGGCGCAGGGACCCCCCAAAAAAATCTTCCCATTAACAGAATTTTCAATTAAACATAAAGCACAATAACAGCATTGCCATTAAACCGCAACAATTCTCCCTTCTTGATTTTGTTCAGAATCTCGGCATTCATCGACAGTTCCAGTGTAGGACACTATTTTGGCCTGAAAGTTAAGACTTATCGCAAAATTAGAGGCCTGAAGCGTCTAGCACGCAAGCTGCTCACACGGAGATGAGCGCAACCAAGAAGGACAAGGACCAGAAAAGAGAGAGGTGTATGCTGGTGTGAGTCTCGGCTCACCTCCCGCTTTGCGACTACGCGCTGCCTCAGTCACAGTGGCGTCGACATAGTGCAAAACAAGCCGGTGTTTCGCTCTTGCAAATTTCGAATTTTATCGATTTATGACCGTCACCTCGGCTCTTTTTATCCGAAATAACTACAATGAACAGATATATTGGGTTTGAGCTTTGAATTATCGAGTGATTTTTATATTGAGTTGCATGTAAAATTGCCGGGACCGGAAGGTAAATTCCAGTTAACCGGAAGTTCGAATAAGACGACTTCTAATTATCGAGAGTCGACTGGATTTTAATCTCCTGTTCTGCCGGTTGTTCTGACGTACTACAAATACTGAGGACCCGCCGCGGTGGCTCACTGGCTAAGACGTTGCGCTGCTGTACACGAGGTCACGGGTTCGATTCCCGGCCGCGGTGGCCGCTTTTCTGGTTGAGTCGAAAAGCAAAAACGCCCGTGTGTACGAGATTTCCGCGCAGTTGAAGATCCCCAGGTGATCAAAATTAATCCGGAGCCCTCCACTACGGCGCGCCTCATCGCCTGCGTTGCGTCGGCGCGTTAAACCCTACCATCAATTGCGTGTTTTTTTGTTGGGTTTAACGCGCCGACGCAACGCAGGCGATAAGGCGCGCCGTAGTGGAGGGCTCCGGATTAATTTTGACCACCTGGGGATCGTTAACGTGCGCCTAAACCTCGTACCCACGGGCGGTTTTGCTTTTCGCCTGAATCAGAAAAGCGGCCACCGCGGCCGGGAACCGAACCCGCGACCTCGTGCTCAGCACAACAACGCCTTAGCGGCTGAGCCACCGCGGCGGGACCTACCATCAATCAAATCAATACAAATATTGAGGCGTGCATCACCCGTCAACCATGCTATACCACAAAAACCAGGGGGTATTCATACGAAAGCGGCCTTGTATACTCCAGGTGTCCGTATTCTAAAGGTGCCAGCTAGCAATCCGCAACTTAGTTGACACCAATATGTAAAACTCACACATAACGAATCGTTATTAAAACTGTTTTGCCTCAATAGTAATGATATCCATTTCATTGCAAACTTCAAGAAAATAAACGAGGTATTAAAGAAAATACAGTGGAACTCCGCTCTTACGTTCCTCAGTGCTGCGTTTTCCCGATTGCTACGTTGTTTTTGGCTAGTCCTGGCGCAGCTCACACAGAGTCCCATGTATTCAGATCCTCACTGTAACGTCGTGGCTCTGAGTACGTTCCCGAATCATTCGTCGCAGTCTGACTCCGATCCCCCCCGGGCAACATGCGCGGTCCGCCATTTTGACGTTTGACGAGAATTGGCCAGGCTTGGCTACGGAACTGACTGCATAAAGCCGCACGTGGGTGCGATCCATCACCACTAGGTGGCCCTATGTTACTCTATGCTATCACCATCACAAACTGCGCTTACAACGGAAGTTTCACTTCGGAAAGCCAGAAGTGCGTGTTTGCCATAAAAGCACCACCGCAACAATAGCACGCGCTCTCGTTTTCATCGTGCGCTGCAAGCTTTGAGAACAACGTTGGACTTGCAACCGCGAAATTTGGCGTGCCTTGATGGCGTCGCGAAAACGGGAGGCGCTTTCCCTTCAGGAAAAGCTTGACGTACTGAACGCAATAGACAAGCAGCCAGCGCGGAAGAGAGTCCACATCGCTAGGGACCTTAAATTGCCACGCGTGGTGTTTTCGAACGATCGCAAAAAAGCGGCAATCTTACATTCCCGAGTTTTTTAGCGTTCGAAAGCCAAAGTAGAAATACATAATTGCAAGTCAAACCTACACCATTTTCGTTCATTTTTGAAGGTTTTCTCACTGCTGCGTTTTCCTGGTTGTGACATTTTGTTTTCCCGGTCCGGTGAAAAACGTATGAACGGGGTTCCACTGTATGCGAAGCAGTGCCGATGGCCCGGCCACTTTCCAGCGGTTTTTCTATGAGATCAGAGAATCTTGTTTGTGCGATTGGGGGCCGCTGAAAGACAACGCCACAAATGTAGTTCCTCTAGAGCCTTTGATAGTATCAATCGAGGGCTGAGCTGCCGCCACCACGCCCATACGAATATTTTAAGTCTTGGTCCGTTATACGTCACGCCAGCCCACATTACGTCACTGTGGCGCGAAATTCGAAAATATTGGAGCTTCCTTGCAGTTTTTTTCTGCTAAAAACGTCTTCAGTGGCTGAAATGTAGCTGAGAAAGATTTTTCCCTTGAAAACTTCAGTTGCTGGAATGGGGCTGAGTAAAAATTTCCGGATAAAAAGCTTCTTAAGTGGCTAAAATCGAGGTGAACAAGCTTCCGTTGAAGGGACACTGCAACACTTTTTTCAACTCGTGTTTTAAAATCTTAAATGCTTGCAGAACGTAGTCACCTAACACACGCAGTACTTAGATTAGGGGGTCTCAAAGAACTCCAGGCAAAAATTACTGCTCTATGCCCATCAGATAACTAGTAAAGTCGTTCAAAAGATTTTTCCCTCTTTCCCGACCTTGACGTTCTTCGAACGCTCGAATTACGTCACTAAGGCCATGTAGCGGCTGTTGGCCAGCTTTACTTCAGTTGCAACAATGAACACTTTTCGATAGCAACTTTAAAAATAGAGCCACGAAAACAAAGCAGAAACGGGAGCCGTATCCGGTGCGACGAGCATATCCTGCAGTGCCGCCCGGTGCTGGCGATAACTGTAGCTTTCGTAGTGCTTCCAGACGCGAAGGAAAGCTTTTATCGGTAGTGTTGTAGGGTCCCTTTAAAAACTTCTTTAGAGGCTGGAATGGAGTTGGGGCATTTGCCAAGCCTTAGTCCTTTCAAACTGGAAAAAAGATGTGGCTTGTCTCCACGGCCCCTTTTAAATGTGACCTCCGACGTGTCGTTCTCCATCCGCGCAAGTGGCAGCTGAACAAGACCGACCGGCCGTCCTTCTACTGCAAGCCGGTGCGGGGGGTGGAGGTGGGCCGCGACCCGGAGCGCGCCAACTACGTGCCCCGCCACCTGTTCCGGGGACCTGTGTTTCCGCCGTACTGCGAAGGGGACGCCTTCTTCATCAACGGCTCCCACCTGGCGTCCCTGCACAGGGCCTCGCTGTACGCGCTGCACTACGGCCTCGTCCCCCAGTACGTGACGGGGCACATGGCCGTGCTGGCGGACATGGGCCACGTGGACGTCTCCAGGATGATGGTTGACGTAGGAGGAGTCGTCGGGGACCGGGCTGCCCGGCCGAACCTGTTCATGAGCGGGGTGCCGGTGAAGACGTGGACGGACGTCTGGCTGCGCTCGCTGTACAACCAGACGCGCCACGCGCCGCTCGAGAGGAACTTGACGGGGATGATCTTGGCGGGTTTAAAAGTGGCACAGAACTGAGTAGCGCCGACTGTGCACGCGCCATTTCCCCCAGTGCTCCTGGAGCGGGTTGAGCGAGTGTGTTCGCGCATGCTCGACTTCTACGAAACAGCACTGAGGGCGACTCTTACCACTCCTTAAAGGCGGAGGAGATTTTGTGCATTTTATTTCTGAGCGTAAAAGAGAATGTTTTTTTTTTTGTTATCAATGCAGCATCTGCTTGTGTTTCTGTTATTAAACGCTTTCTAGTTACTATTTTAGGTAGTTTCGGTGCCAACACGGCTATTATATCTTGCGGTATTGTTAGAGGTGCGTGAATATAAATTTGGGACTGCTATTCGAATAGGAATATTAAAAACGTACTGTGACTGAAACAGAACATTTTTGAATACGAATAGCATTGCTTTGGTGTGTGTATATAGCTTCCGAAACATGGCTACGAAAAAGACAAGTTCGGTACTCAGGATTTAGCGTATCTCGGTGTTCCTGTGCTAGTGAAATTATGGCCAAAAAAAGAAACGTTAGGGCATGGCAGAAAAGCAGTGTAAGAAATATTTGGCATACACGATTTTGGAGACCATAGCTTTAAGTAGAAACAGTGAAAGCTTTAGGCGCCTATAATAGGCATTTAAAAGTGTCACTTAGGCAAACATAGGCACCAAAACTATGCATGTATAGGCTCAGTTTGTATTTTGTTCAGCAGCATATATTTATATTTCATAGCTACTTCAACACTGAAATATTGATCTGTCTATGTCTTCCTGTCTGCCCGTCCGTCGGTTCAGCCACCCAGCCAAAGTGAACCAGAAGCTGCACAATAGGTTCATATACCCACAGCCACATCTAAACGTGCGAGTCTGGTAGCAATGCTCATACTTGCCAATATTATTGAACACGAACAAAACATTCGGCAATTATGAAGTAGAAAATAAGTAAGTGATATTTGCAATGTTCCTTAATAAACATTTTATGGATTGACTTTTTCGATGGCAAATTAAATACTACATCCACTGTAGGTGGTGGTAAAACATTTATTTGAGCTTTAGGGGAGAGGGAAGGGGAAGTGGTCAGCCTCCCATGTCCAGGAGGCCGCGAGCCCGCGCCGATTCCAGAGCTCGTTTCACCAGGGCGAGCTGCTGCTCCGGTTACGAGCTGGTGAGAGCGGACTCCCACTGCTCAAGGGTGGGGGAGTGAAGGGGGGTTGGGTGCTGCGGGCAGGAGAAGACTAGGTGGAAGGTGGTAACAGGAAGGTCACACGCTTTGCAGTTATGGGGGAATAGGGATGGGGAGATGTGTGAGAGAATCGTGTGATTATAGAAAGTCTCCGTGTGAAGGCGGCGATAGACATAGGCTTCATGTGGGGTAAGGGATGGGTGGGGAGGAGGGTACCTTCTTCTGTTGTTTGTGTAGTGGGAAAGGATGGAGCTGTAGGTAGAGTCCAGCGGTGTTAAGGTGGTGCTTGCGGAATCTGGACGTCCTGTGGTATCTAGCCTTGCAGAGGGGAGTGCCAGGTTGTGGAGAGCGCGGGCTGCGGCATGGGCCGCTTCATTCCCAGCAAGACCAGAGTGGCCAGGGGTCCAAACTATTATCTCTATTTCTTCGGGGAGACAGTGAAAGATGGGAAGAGCTTGAGGGGGTGCCAGGCCAGCTTGATACCACCGGCATGCTTGCTGAGAATCGGTGATCATGGTTACGTAGGGCTGTTTTTGGTGGGTGGTGGTCGCATGAGCGACGGCGAGTGCCTCTGCTGTGGGAACTGGTAGCTGCTTGTAGGTGGCTGCAGTGGCGAGATGGCCGGTAGAGTCCAGGGTGACGAGGGTGGTGTGTGAACCGTTGGGAGTATGGGCGATATCCGTGTAGCGTGTTTGGGCGTCGGTTTCATACCGCCTTGTGAGCGTTCTGACACGAGCTTCTCGCCTTCCCCTATTGAACGTCGGATGCATATGTTTCGGGATTGGGGCGACCCTAAGCCGCTGGCGAATGTGAAGAGGGATGCGTTGAAGTTCGTGAGTTGCAGACGGGGTGGACCGGCCAATGGTGCGAAGCACGCTCCTGCCAGTGGGAGTAAGGGCCAACCGTTGTAGCTGTGAGGTTCGTTGGGCTTCCAGAATTTCACTGAGGGTATTATGCAGCCCAAGTTGGAGTAGACGCTCAGTAGAGGTAAATGTAGGGAGGCCCAAGGCAGCTTTGTAAGTTTTGCGGATTAGGGCATCCAGCTTGGTGGTTTCTTGGGGTCTGAGACTCACAAACGGGGTTCCGTAGGTGATACGGCTGACCATGAGGGCTTGGACAAAAGACGGCAAGTGTCTGGCTCTTTTAGACCGTATGCCGATCCCCGGATTCGGCGTATAAGGTGAATGAGCTGGGAGACTGTTCGGTGCAGTTGGGGGAGTAGGGCAGAGCCTGAACCATCCCAGTGGAAGGGAACGCCTAATATCCTGAGCGTGGTAACTTGGGGGATAAAAGAGCCACTTATGGTGACCTGTGGGTCAGGGGTGGGCGCAGCCGGGCGGCCTCTTGTGCGGTCGCGGAGGACCAGTAGGGCGGACTTAGATGGCTCGCAGGTCAATCCCCTGGGCTGAAGGTAAGCAGTAGTGGTGTCGACTGCTTGCTGAAGGATGTCCTGTTGTGCACCGCTAGAGCCTTGGGTGGTCCAGAGAGTCAGATCATCAGCGTAGAATGCGTGGCGTAGGCCGGAAATGGCTAGCAGTTTGTCAGGGAGGTGAAGCAGAGCTATATTAAAGAGAAGAGGCGAAATAACCGATCCTTGTGGTGTGCCCTTTGCCGGCGTGTGGAAAGTAGGCAAGAGTAGAAGGCCGAGTCGGAGTGTAGCTGTTCTTTTCTCAAGGAAGGCTTTTACAAAGCGAAAGGTACTTACACCGCAGTTCGTGGTACTCAGGAATTACTCCGTCGCCTGCTGTCACCCGCGCCACTATGGCGCCTGGCGGCATTTAGAGAAATCAAACGTCAACAGTAACGAAACGTTCCACTAGGTAGGTTCCGCGTTCCGCTTGGAACGTACGTGGAGTAGGGTAACGTGGTTTTATAAACTTTTAGTACGGTGCCTTGATTTACGCTCGTCTTCGCAGCATGGCAGCACTGGCATAGAGCCACCCAGCCTGGAGCAGTGCAACGCGGGAAATTCAAATTGCCTTGAGAAGCCTCTAGCGGATTACCTAGGGATGAGCAAGACGCGAGAGGAACAGCATAAGAGGTGAGCGAGAAAAAGAAGGGAGGCATGATGATGATGATGGTGGAGGTGATGATGATTTGGGATGAACGCCAGGCGACTGTCGTATTTCGTCGGCATTTGCCAGGCAAGGAGCAGATCCATGGCCATTTTTTGACTGGCTACAGTCCCTCTATTTTTTTCTAGAACAGGCCCGTGCTCGCATGCTGGTGTGTCTATGACTGC